>NC_043011.1:51107167-51142167 GCF_006345805.1 Octopus sinensis
GAAACAAAAATTGTGATTACTCTATTAGGCCTCTAAGAGCAGTTATATGAAGAACTGAAGGGATGAATTATTAAGGGATAGGAATGTGGCACAAGGGAATAAAATGACCCAAATTTTCATAACTTGACAGGGATAATAATAAGGATTTCTCACATGCTTTGATGTAAGTGCTATAGCTGATTTAATTGATTTAATTTGATGTAAGTGGTATAGCTGATTTAATGTTACTGGTATTTATTTTGTCAACCTGAGTCTTAGGCAGTAAATTGGCAGAATCATTTGAGTATTAAACAAAAAATGCTGCAGTATTTAGTTATGGTTTTTTTTTACATTCTGAGTTCAACTCCTGCCTAGGTCAACTTGTCCTATCAGCCTTTCGGGATTGGTGAAATAGAATACTTATCCAGGGTGATGGCTTAGCAGAATCATCAAACAAAATGCTTTGTGGTGTTTCTTCAGGATTTTTATGTTCTGTGTGGCTAAGCAGGTGCAGCAACCCCAGAATGAAGAGTGTTTGAGATGAGAGAACTTACTTTTGTGTATCTTCATTTTGAGTTTAAAAAAACTAGAGTATTGTTCATGCACCTGTCGTCTATTGAAGGTTTAATTTCATTGATTACGTCTCTTTTTAATAACATGTCAGTCCTCATTTAGACCTGTGCCTCATACAAAGAAATACCATACTTTTATTTGATTTGCCAGATTCTCCGGAAATTTCTGAACACTAGCGGACTGTCACATGTACAGATTGTTGCAGCAGATGGTGGCTGGTCTATTGCAGATGCAATGTTGAAGGACGAAGAACTGCAAGCAGCTGTTTCTTACATTGGGTATAATATGTTGTTTATACTGCTGTAAAATATAATTAAGTGCATGCGCATGCATACACACACACACATACACACACCATCATCATCATCATTTAGTATCCATTTTCCATGCTAGCATGGGTAAGACAGTTTGAGTGGAGCTGGTAAACCTGAGAGCTGCACCAGGCTCCAGTCTGTTTTGTCTTCGTTTCCACGGTTGGATCATCATCATCATCATCATCATCATCATCGTTTAACGTCTGCTTTCCATGCTAGCATGGGTTGGACGGTTCGACCGGGATCTGGGAAGCCAGGCGGCTGCACTAGGCCCAGTCTCATCTGGCAGTGTTTCTACAGCTGGATGCCCTTCCTAACGCCAACCACTCCGTGAGTGTAGTGGGTGCTTTTTACATGCTACCGGCACGGAAGCCAGTCAAGGCAGCGTTGGCAACGGCCATGTTCGGATGGTTCTTTTATGTATCACCGGCACTGGTATCACAAATGCAATTTCCATTGATTTTTGATCGATTTCGATTTCACTTGCCTCAACAGGTCTTCGCAAGCAGAGTTTTGTGTCCCAAGAAGGAAAGGTATGCATAAGTGGACTTAATGCCAACCACTCCACAGAGTGTACCGGGTGCCTTTTACTTGTCACTAGCACTAGCCATGACTAATCGAAAAAGTTAACTTTGTTAATCGTTAATCCATTAACCTAAAAGTTAACTTTGTTAATTCTTTGAAAATATAACAGAAGTTGATGTTAATCCATTAATGTTAACTTTTAATGCCCCACTCATTTTATTGCCTCCAGAAAAATGGATACTTTTTAATGAAACTTTCACCAAATAATTGCTTATATCGTGTTGATTGAGTGTATGTAAAGATTTGTTGGAAAATTTTTCCAAGGCTTTAGGGAGAGGAGTTTCAGGAAATTCACAGGACCTGACATTTCCTCCCTCATAACTTTCTGGAAAATAGGCATTTTTAAATGAAATTTTATACAAATACCTTTCAAACAATGTAAATTACGATTACAAAGAAATTTGTAGGCAAAATTTTTGGAAGCGGGTTGGGAGGAGTTTCTGGTAAACAGAGTTTTGGATTAGATGACCCACATAAGTTGGAATTTCTCTGTTTTGACGGAGATTTTTTCCAATGTTTTCACCAAAGTCTTCAGAATGATCACGAAAAAAAAAAAAAATCTTGAAAATGTTTTTTTTGCACCTGCCACTCCCTCACCAACCCAGTCCAAAAAAGATTTTGACCATTTTTTTTTGTTTTCACTACACACTTAAAACCTGTGAGGGAAACATTTCCAGTTTAAAAAAAACTGTTGATAATTTCAGAGGAAAATGTATGATTTAAGGGAGATCTGGCTGTTGTTTCTAGCACATCCCCAAATTTCCCACCTTGTTTCTTTCTCACTGACACATCTGTTGATATTTTTCAATATTTTTCTCCCCCATAAGAAAATTTTATGGAATGATGATTTCAAAGTAACACACATGTAGTTTCAATCAAGTGAGGCCATGTTATGTATGTGTGTAAGAAAAAAAACACTTAAACTCAAGCAGTTGTAATTTATAATAATAATGAAATTATTGTATACAGTGCTCAGGTGCACCACAACATGTCAGAAAGTGCATATAAAGTACATGCAGTAATGTACAAATGTCTGGAAAGCGAACAGTGTGTGAGTCAGATACATGCTTGTGTGTGTATGGAGGGGAGAAAATCAGGTGTAGTGTTGGCAAATCTCAGAAAGCATGGAAGTTTTGAAGGATGCAGTGCTCCGACAACTGACAACTGATGCCCGCAGTTTGTTCCATGCTTCAGCAACTCTCAGCGTGAAAAAATGTTTGTTAAAGTCATGGAGCTGTGCTGTTTTCTGACTTTGTAAATATGTCCACGGGTGTTAGATGGGTGGAGTTTGAAAAGGTGCTCAGAGTTATTTGGAGAGTATTTGTACAAACACACACACCATCATCATCATCATCATTCCATGCTAGCATGGGTTGAATGGTTTGACAGGAATCTGATGGGTCCAAGGACTGCATCATGCTCTAATGTCTGCTTAGGCACAGTTTCTAAAGCCTGCATGCCCTTCCTAATGCTAACCACTTTTTAGCATACACCGAGCACATTTTTGTACCACCAGCATTATTGAGAACCCCAAGCAGTTTGCAAAACTTTAAAACCCCGAGGGAGGTAGGGAGGCTTTTTGCTGGGGGATGATGGGGGTTAAAGTATGAAAAAAGGGGTTCTTGTTGGTTCAGTGGAACAGTTATAATTTTTCAATGTTTACCATTCTGAGAGTGATATGGTTTGTTTTGATATAATATACCTTGCTATAAACAATAGAGAAGATCTAGATGATAGTAGGTGTAGTGATAAGGGTGAAATGATGATAATGATGTTTGTGATGATGATGATGATGGTTATAGTGATGTGGCTGGCAATGTAGGAAAGACAGAAAAAGTGAAAACAAAAACAAACAAAATCCTAAAGCTAATAATAATGATAAAGAATTCAATTATAGCATGCTGACCCCAACAGCATCTTCTATTTGTCTTTGCAGTGTCCATTACCCTGGTACAGTCACTACTGACAAAGCCATGAAGACCGGTCGACCTCTCTGGTCATCAGAAGATTATAGTACTTTTAATGATAATGTTGGTGCTGGATGCTGGGCCAGGGTAAGTTTATTATCTGTAGTTTATTTATTAACTGGAAATAACATTCTTGATTGGCTGAAATAACATTTTGCATCAGATGAAATAGTATTTTGCACTCGATGAAAAAGCATTTTGCATTGGCTGAAGTAGCATTTTGCATTGGTTAAAATAGCGGTTGAAATAACATTTTAGATTAGCTGAAATAGCATTTTGCAATTGATGAAATAGCATTTTGCATTGGTTGAAATAACCTTTTGCATTGGTTTAAATAGCATTTTAGATTAGCTGAAATAGCATTTTGCATTTGATGAAATAGCATTTTGCATTGGCTGAAATAACATTTTGCATTGGTTGAAATAACATTTTGCAGTGGTTGAAATAACCTTTTGCATTGGTTTAAATAGCATTTTAGATTAGCTGAAATAGCATTTTGCATTTAATGAAATAGCCTTTTGCATTGGCTGAAGTAGCATTTTAGATTAGCTGAAATAGCATTTTGCATTTGAAGAAATAAATTTTGTATTGGCTGAAGTAGCAGTTTGCATTGGTTGAAATAACATTTTGCAGTGGTTGAAATAGCCTTTTGCATTGGCTGAAGTAGCATTTTAGATTGGCTGAAATAGCATGATAGAATGATTGAAATTAGTATTTTAGATTGTTTGAAATAACTTTTTTAGATTAGCTAGAACAATATTTTGCATTGCATTTTAAATTGGAAGAAATATTTTACTTTGGTTGAAATAACAATTTAGATTGGCTGAAATGATATTTTGGGTTGGTTGAAATAACATTTTGGATTGGCTACAATACTATTTTACGTTGCTTGAAATAATATTTTGCATTAGCTCTTGTTATTGTTGTTTAACCATAGGTCAGTCTTTATCAAGTATATCATCATCATCGTCGCCGTCGCTGCCACTGTTTAACGTCCGTTTTCCATGCTAGCATGGGTTGATCGGTTCGACCGGGGTCTGGGAAGCCAGGAGGCTGTGCCAGGCTCCAGTCTGATCTGGCAGTGTTTCTACAGCTGGATGCCCTTCCTAACACCAACCACTCTGTGAGTGTAGTGGGTGCTTTTTATGTGCCACTGGCACAGGGGCCAGAGGAGGCTGGCAAAAGGCCATGATCGGTTGGTGCTTTTTATGTGTCACCGACACAGACGCCAGTCAAGTGGTGCTGGCATCAGCTACGTTCAGATGGTGTTTTTTACATTTCACAATTTCCATTTGATTTTTATTTTGATGTTGGTGTTGACGTACTTGACTCAATAGGTCTCCTCAAGAACAGCAGGTCCAACATTTCTCTCAGGGCACTTACACTCTGCCATGCGTGGACACTGACATTACACATCCAGCGGATCATGCTAGCTTCATTTCTTTCGAGCCTCTGCATGTCCTTTGCAGTCACAGCTGTGAAGCATGGCAGTTCGCACACATGCGTCGTACAATCTACCTTTCGCTCTATCCTGCATTAGAAATAACCAGACAGTGTAGAAAAGGATACTACTGGTCTAATGTAATCATTGAATGCTGTTTAATCCTAGATCAACCTAAATTGAGAAAAATCTATGATCATGGGGGCACCCTGACTGTAATTATTCCATGGGTATTCCATGATTTTGACTGGAGTTGGGGTGATGATTTCAATTATCAAAATACCTCCACCATTAAATCATCTAATTTGCAGAAAACACGTAATTATAATAAATGTTAGATAATTATCATATTTGCATAGAACTTCTAGGAGTGTACATGTCGATTGTCTATACTTGTACCTCTCCTGGTGACATGAGTGCTTCCAATCTATTTTAAGTTTTTAAAAGTTTTTAAGAGTATCTAAGACTACATTATTTAATGTGTCTGTTGTTTTTGTTAAGTATGGTAGAATGTGATTTGAGGGAGATAAAGTTGATATTTCTAACAGAGGAAGCAATTGTATAGAGAAAGGCTTCCTATGTTTTGTTGTATTGTTGTTGTTTAGTCCCAGGTTCACATTGATTGAATAAGTCTATCATCAAAGACAATCCAACTATGACCATCCTGTTCTTTTTGGGAGTATGTAAGGTTAAGTTTTTCTGATGCAGTATTTCTTTTTTGAAGATGCTAGGATGTGATTTGAGGGTGATTTGGTTGCTATTTCTTGCAGAGTTGGCAATCGCATAGTGACAATTATATTATGTCATATATTCTTATCAGAAATAAGGTTTTTTTACATGGACTTGTTTATTTTCACTTTTCTACCAATGTTCCAACATGGCTACATAGAATATGTGAAACCAGTAGAAGCTCATGAAAGGATTAAATTATAATTTCTCTTTTTCTGAATTTTCTATTTCAGATTCTCAATCAAAATTATGTCAATGGTTACATGACCAGGTGAGTATCAGATTTATTCTCTAAGAATTCTACAAAAGCTCTGACTTTCTTTCTCTTCTACTTTTTGTCACTTTCAGTTCTTATTTTCACTTAAAAAAACATATACATCTATATATGTACATGTATATATATATACATCTATTTATATAGATGTATATATATACATCTATATATATATATATATATATATATATAATATATATATATATATATACACATGTATATATATATCTATATATATACATTTGTGCAGATGTATACATATATATATTATATATATATATATATATATATATATATATATATATATATACACATGTATATATATATCTATATATATACATTTGTGCAGATGTATACATATATATATATATATATATATATATATACACACACATAATATATATATTATATATATGTATGTATGTGTATATGTATGTATGCCTGTATATATGTGAGATAATAGTTTCACTTTAATAGTTTCAGTATTAAAGTGAAACTATTAAAGTGCAAGTATCTGACATTACAATAGAGAGATGTTATTGTTTCACTTTTGACACATAATACTGAAATAGTGGAGAAGATATGATATTGCTGTGGGCTCGCACTAGGCAAGAAGTTAAAAATTTGTTTGGCCTATGACACTACATAGACCCTAAGTAAGGCATGTGTAAAATTTAAATGAAATTGGTTGTGTAGTTCTCAAGTTGTAGGGATTCACACAGACACACAGACAGACTCACAGATAGCCAGACAGACTCACAGACAGCCAGACAGACTCAGAGACAGCCAGACAGACTCACAGACAGACAGACAGACTGACAGTCAGACACACATTCTCATCTATACACACACACACACACACACACACACACAAACACATATATATATATCATGGTTTCTGTGTAGGTGGATTGGATGCAACAGAAAATTTAAATAGTGTGGTACCTATATATAATAATAATAATGAAATTATTGTATACAGTGCTCAGGTGCACCACAACTTGTCAGAAAGTGCGTATAGAGTATATGCAGTAATGTACAAATGTCTGGAAAGCGAACAATGTATGAGTCAGATACATGCTTGTGTGTGTATGGAGGGGAGAAAATCAGGTGTAGTGTTGGCGAATCTCAGAAAGCATGGAAGTTTTGAAGGATGCAGTGCTCCGACAACTAACAACTTTGCAGACTTGATAAAAGAGTAATTTCTATGACTCCATGGTACCTCTATACAACTAGGTGTACTTGGTACATAAATGATTTCTCTAACTCCATGCTACCACTGGTGGGTTGCGAACAGAGAGAAATAGCAGCACCTAATGACTTCAGCCTTCACACAGCATCAGAAAATGATGCCAGGTAAGCAAAAGGAAGGTAGACAGGACAACTTCTCATGTTGCTACTGTAAGAAGGGAAAAGATATTGAGTTATCTTCCTTAAACGTGGAGCTTGGTCTGTAAACTTTCAATAGAGTAGGCATTTAAGGATCAGGTTTTTGGGGGTTAAAACCAGGTAACTGGTCAAGTCTGCCCTCATAGTAAGTTTAGTAGTAATTCAGCTGCATGTTAGCTCTAACTGAGTAGACCTATGATCAGAGGCATTCCAGCCATGACCATCTCTGTTTGTATATATTGGCATAGATTGTCTACTATTCCCAAGAACAACATTAATAATTGCATAATTGACTATATATTCATACTCACTTCAAACTTGTATTTCTGTACTTTTGTTAAAAAAATTTTTATTTTCGTTATTGTCATCAATTTTGTTATGACTATCATCATCATCACCATTATCGTTGTCCTCCTCCTCCTATCATTGTCATCAACATCAGTGACATCATCAATGTCATCATCATTAACATTATCATTATCATCATAGTCCCTCCTCCTTATTGTCATCAACATCACTGGTAACATCATCATCCTCATCATCATTGTTATTATTATCATCATCATGATCTTAATGTTAACCACCATCACCACCACCACCATCATTAATCCTTGTTGGTCTTTCTATTTCAGTACAATATCTTGGAACCTCATTGCCAGTTACTACTCCACTTTACCGTTCAACCGTTGTGGACTGATGACCGCATATGAACCATGGAGTGGTCATTATGAAGTCAATTCACCAATTTGGGTGACTGGTAAATATTTCTCTTCTATATTTTTTAGCATGTAACTGCTGGTCACTGCTGGTCAGTATTGGTTTCTGTTGGTCAGCGTTAATCATTGCTGGTCAGTGTTAATCTGTCTTGGTCAATGTTGGCCACTGCTGGTTAGTGTAGGTCAGCATTGATCACTGTTAGTCAGTGTTGGACACTTCTGGTCAATGTTGGCTTGAATTGATAGATTAGATGTCTTTGGTCATTGCTAGATAAAGCTTCATGTTTGAAATAGTAGCCAAATCTCTTTTGTGTCAACCTTACTCTCTTAAGAAAGAAACGACAGATTTGATGATCAATACAATAAGTCTGAATAAATAAAAAGTGGGATGGTCATGGCTGGAACACCTTTGATCATAAGCCTGCTACTGGATCAATGTTGAGCTAGGGCTTCATGACACCAACAAAACCAGCATTGCTACCAATGTCCTCACTCTGCTAGAAATAATAGCTAAATTTATTCAGATTTCACTTTACTGGCTTAAAGAAGAACACACTGGATAGTGTTAAGGTACTCTGTGCTCCAAAAAAGTATCAAGGTGGTCATGGATGGAATATCTTTCATCATTTGTCTGCCTTATGAAACAGTAGACCTAGAATTTGAGTACTATTTTTTCCTACATTGTCTCACATTTATGTGCTTACTTTGGTATATATATATATATATACAAGTGATGTTGATGACAATAATAACAATGATAATAGGTTTAAAAACACCAGTTGAAAGGACCAATGAAAAGAAAACAATTTCAAATGTGGTCAGTAGATAGTTTGGTAGTAAGACATAGATCATTACTATTTGAGTTCTGGCTGCGTGTGGCAAAGTAACGAAATTTCTTGTACAAAAGAAGGAAGGAAATAAATCTACAAATTGCTGCATTAAAATATGTTTAATATTCTTTGAATTACAAAGTTTAGTTACTTAAATTAAATATTACAAAATATGAAAATTTTATAAATAGAATTAGATAGTCTTTGTAGGAAAAGCAGAAATGTAATAACAGAGAAGAAAAGAATATGATACAGCGACAATTTGACTGGCTCTAAGCGGAGAATGGCTAAGAGCAAATCTCTGGCTTTGCGAGCTAATTTTATAAGTAGAATGCTGGAGTTTTCCAGAACATTCTAGAAGCTCAAATTCTAGAAGCTTTCAAATATGCATGTAATAATTAGTTACAATCAAGGGAGCTCACTCACTGAATTTTCCTGCGAAGGGAGCTAATTCTACGATTTACTATAAAATTCTTTTCTAGTTTAGAGGTATAAGGCCCCGAAATTTTGGGGGAGGGGGCCAATCGATTAGATCGACCTCAGTACACAACTTGTGCTTAATTTATCGTCCCCGAAAGGATGAAAGCCATAGTTGACCTCGGCAGAATTTGAACTTAGAACGTAAAGACAGACGAAATACCTATTTCTTTACTACCCACAAGGGGCTAAACACAAATGGGACAAACAAGGACAGACGAACGGATTAAGTCGATTACATCGACCCCAGTGCGTAACTGGTGCTTAATTTATCGACCCCGAAAGGATGAAAGGCAAAGTCGACCTCGGCGGAATGTGAACTCAGAACGCAGCCGCAGACGAAATACCGCAAAGCTTTTTGCCCGGCGTGCTAACAATTCTGCCAGCTTGCCACCTTGATTTACTACAATATTACTGTACCTCTGGTATTCGAGTACTATTTTTTCCTACCTTGTCTCACATTTATGTGCTTACTTTGGTATATATATATATACACACCAAGGTTCAGTCCTCAGCCCCCTCCTATTTATCATAGTCCTCCAGGCAATAACAGAGGAATTCAAGACTGGATGCCTCTGGGAGATCCTCTATACTGATGACCTTGCTCTAATTGCTGAGTCACTATCAGAACTGGAGGAGAAGTTTCAGGTGTGGAAGTAAGGATTAGAATCGAAGGGCCTTAGAGTCAACCTAGCTAAAACAAAATTCCTAATAAGTAGGAAGGTAGACAAACCACAAACACCTTCAGGTAGATGGCCCTGCTCGATCTGTAGAAAAGGCGTAGGTAGAAACTTTATAAGATGTACCCAGTGTAAGTTATGGACACATAAGAGGTGCAGCAATGTCAAAGGAAGGCCAACTGGGAAGATAGTTTTTGTATGTGGCAGATGCTCAGGAGCAACAAACACTGAAAATCTACAGAAAACAACTTCCGTCACTTTCTAGGGAGAAAAACTAGAAGTAGTTGATAGCTTCCATTACCTAGGTGACCAAGTCAGTATCGGGGGCGGGAGTGCTGGAAGTGTAACTGCTAGAGTAAGAATAGCCTGGGCAAAGTTCAGAGAGCTTTTACCTCTGCTGGTGACAAAAGGTCTTTCACTCAGAGTAAAAGGCAGACTGTATGACGCATGTGTACGAACAGCCATGCTACATGGCAATGAAACATGGGCCGTGACTGCTGAGGACATGCCTAAACTCACGAAAAATGAAGCCAGTATGCTCCGATGGATGTGTAATGTCAGTGTACATACTTAACAGAGTGTAAGTACCTTGAGAGAAAAGTTGGATCTAAGAAGCATCAGCTGTGGTGTGCAAGAGAGATGATTGCGCTGGTATGGTCATGTGGCGAGAATGGATGAAGATAGGTGTGTGAAAAAGTGCCAATCCCTAGCGGTTGAGGGAACCTGTGGAAGAGGTAGACCCAGGAAAACCTGGGACAAGGTGGTGAAGCACGACCTTCGAACATTAGGCCTCACCGAGGCAATGACTAGTGACTGAGACCTTTGGAAATATGCTGTGCATGAGAAGACCCAGCAGGATAAGTGAGATCATAACCCGTGGCTTTGCCAGGGATGTAGCCAGCCCACTTATGCATGCCTTTCCTTCTTTGGACATGCGAAGACCTGTTGAGGCAAGTGAAGTCAAAATTGAATTTGAAATCAAACCTCATCTGACGACTGGCACCCATGCCAACCTCCTTTCATTGTACACTAAAATTTGCTTGCGAAGACCTGTTGGGGCAAGTGAAATCGGAATCGAAATTGAACCAATTCTATGACTGGCACCCAGCAGTTGCCAGTGCCGCTGGACTGACTCCTGTGCAGGTGGCAAGTAAAGAAAAACCGTTTTGACCCTGTGCTTGAGTCAAGTACATCAACATCAAAAATCAATGGAAATTGTAGTTGTGATCCCTGTGCCTGTGACATGTAAAAAGCACCATCCAAACATGGCCGATGCCAGCGCTGCCTTGACTGGCTTCCATGCCGGTGGCACGTAAAAAGCACCAACCGATTGTGGCCGTTGCCAACCTCGTCTGGCACCTGTGCCGGTGGCACGTAAAAAGCCCCCACTACACTCACGGAGTGGTTGGCATTAGGAAGGGCATCCAGCTGTAGAAACAGTCAGATCAGATTGAAGCCTGGTGCAGCCTTCTGGCTTCTCAGACATCAGTCGAACCATCCAACCCATGCTAGCATGGAAAGCGGACGTTGATGATGATGATACATACATACATACATACATGCATGCATTTATTCACTCATACTACACAAATTACAGCACATTAACTTGGAGTTTCCACTTTGAATAGGTCGCTACATCATTGTTACTTGCGTGAATTTTGCTACCCTGGTAACTGTTTATTGAATTTTCCATGTTGACACAGTAGACAAAAGATAATTCATTAATCCATTTATATATATATATATATATATATATATATACATACACATACGTATATTTGTACATATACATACATATGTACATATGTGTGTGTATGTATGTGTGTGTGTGTATATATATATATATATATATA
This sequence comes from Octopus sinensis, assembly GCF_006345805.1. Taxonomy (NCBI): domain Eukaryota; kingdom Metazoa; phylum Mollusca; class Cephalopoda; order Octopoda; family Octopodidae; genus Octopus; species Octopus sinensis. The sequence goes on from NC_043011.1 coordinate 51,118,975, forward strand.
TATATACATACACACGCATACATACATATGTGTATGTGTATATATGATGATTGCCATTTCTGTATGGAAGAAGGCCATCCCTTCAATTGATAAATACTGTCATGAGATCTCACATGACTAGCAAGTCCTGCTCTTGACAAACAAACTCTACTGCGGATCTTACAAATATTTTTAAACAGAAAAGTGTCTGAGTCGATAGAGAGGGGGGGAGGGAGAGATTAGAGAGAGTTGATAGATAAAAAGACAGAGAGTCAAGAGGCAGAGTGAATAGATAGGTTGATGAATGGGTTGATGGTTGGGGTGGATGGACAGGTGGGTAGATTTTAATGGATGGATGGGTGTGTGTGTGTGTGTGTGTATTCTTTCTTTTCTTGTTTCAGTCATTTAACTGCGGTCATGCTGGAGCACCGCCTTTAGTCGAGCAAATCGACCCCAGGACTTATTCTTTGGAAGCCTAGTACTCATTCTATCAGTCTCTTTTGCCGAACCATTAAGTTACAGGACGTAAACACACCAGCATCGGTTGTCCAGCAATGTTGGGGGGACAAACACAGACACACAAACATGTACACACATGCATATATATATATATATATATTCAACAATATAAGGAATGGCCATATAGGACATTCGACTCACTAGAAAGAGCAGCCAAAACTCACACCGCTAAATAGTTGTAATTCTGAAATAGAAAGAGAAATAAAAACGTTTACCCCTTTCATCTCTATATATATACGTATATACGATGGGCTTCTTTCAGTTTCCATCTACCAAATCCACTCACAATTCTTTGGTCAGCCCGAGGCTATAGTAGAAGACACTTGCCCATGGTTCCATGCAATGGGAATGAACCCGGAACCATGTGGTTGGTAAACAAGCTACTTACCACACAGCCACTCCTGTGTCTATATATATATATAATATATATATATTTTATATATTTATATTTATATACGTATATATGTTTATATATATTTGTGTATGTGTATTTGTGTATAACATAGTATTTGCCTGTCCCCCTCCCCCCACACACACTGTGCTCACAACGGGTCTTTGTTTGTTTACATCCTTGTAACGTAGCAGTTCTGTAAAAGAGACTAATAGAATAAGTACCAAACTTTAAACCAAACAAGTACTAGAGTCAGCTTGTTCATCTAAACCTGTCAAGGTGATACCCCAGCATGGTTGCAATGACTAGAATAAGTAAAAGATAGCGTATTGTTGACCTAAAGGATGAAAGGCAAAGTTGAACCCCAAAGATATAACTGGAAGAAATACTGCTAAGCATTTTGCCCTTGACAACAACAATGCTAATAATGACATCAATAACAGCCATGTTCTTTTATTTTATCTCTTGTAGCACACACAACACATTTTGCTGGTATTGGATGGAAATATTTAAAACATGACAGTGGTGTTGGCAAATTCAAAAAAGGTGGGAGTTATGTATCTCTAGTGAGTCCTAGTAACAAGGATTTGACTATCGTCATTGAGACTATGGTAAGCACTGTTGTCTTCTATTTCTTATATTATCATTAGCATATTTATCAATATATTAACCTTTAAAATGTTTAATTAGAAATAATTATGTGATGAAAGAATAAAATAGAAAGATGATAGATAGATAAATAATACATACACACCATCCGAATGTGGCCGTAGCCAGCGCCGCCCGACTGGCCTCCGTGCCGGTGGCATGTAAAAAGCACCATCCGACTGTGGCCGTTTGCCAGCCTTGTCTGGCACCTGTGCCGGTGGCACGTAAAAAGCACCCACTACACTCATGGAGTGGTTGGCGTTAGGAAGGGCATCCAGCTGTAGAAACATTGCCAGATCAGACTGGGCCTGGTGCAGCCTTCTGGCTTCCCAGACCCCAGTTGAACCGTCCAACCCATGCCAGCATGGAAAGCAGACGTTAAATGATGATGATGATGATGATAGTAGTTAGATAGATAGGAGGTAGGGAAATAGGAAAGTAGGTGAGTAGACATGTAGGTAGATAAAAAAAGTAGGTAGGTATATAGGGTGGGAGGACGGTAGAGTTCATAAATAAATTGATAAATATATAGGCGCAGGAGTGGCTGTGTGGTAAGTAGCTTGCTTACCAACCACATGGTTCTGGGTTCATTCCCACTGCGTGGAACCTTGGACAAGTGTCTTCTATTATAGCCTTGGGCCGACCAAAGCCTTGTGAGTGGATTTGGTAGACGGAAACTGAAAGAAGTCCATCGTATATATGTATATATATATATATATATATATATATGTATATGTGTGTATATATTTGTGTGTCTGTGTTTGTCCCTACAACATCGCTTGACAACCGATGGTGGTGTGTTTACGTCCCCGTAACTTAGCGGTTCGGCAAAAGAGACCGATAGAACAAGTACTAGGCTTCCAAAGAATAAGTCCTGGGGTCAATTTGCTCGACTAAATGCAGTGCTCCAGCATGGCTGCAGTCAAATGATTGAAACAAGTAAAAGAGATATAGGCACAGAGAGAGAAAAAGTCAGTAAATAGTGAGAGAGAGAAAGAGAGAGAGAGAGAGAGTGCTGATAGAGTCAATAGAGAGAGAGGGAGAGATAAGAGAGAGTTAATAGATAACAAAGAGAGAGAGAGAGAGTCAAGAGGTAGAATCAATAGATAGGTTGATGAATGGATTGATGGATGGGGTGGCTGGACAAGTGAGTAGGTTTGAGTGGATGGATGGGTTGTTAACATATCTAGTGTTAGGTTTCTTTAAAAGCTAACTGGAAATAATTACACAGTGGGAAAATAAACAATATTGTTAATACTCTTTTACTCTTTTACTTGTTTCAGTCATTTGACTGCGGCCATGCTGGAGCACCGCCTTTAGTCGAGCAAATCGACCCCGGGACTTATTCTTTGTAAGCCCAGTACTTATTCTATCGGTCTCTTTTGCCGAATCGCTAAGTGACGGGGACGTAAACACACCAGCATAGGTTGTCAAGCAATGCTAGGGGGACAAACACAGACACATAAACACACACACACACACATACATATATATATATATATATATATACATATATACAACAGGCTTCTTTCAGTTTCCGTCTACCAAATCCACTCACAAGGCATTGGTCAGCCCGGGGCTATGGCAGAAGACACTTACCCAAGATGCCACGCAGTGGGACTGAACCCAGAACCATGTGGTTGGTTAGCAAGCTACTTACCACACAGCCACTCCTACGCCTATGACTAATATTATTTCAATAATTTTTGGCAAGTATGGCAGACAGCTCCAGAGATGTTTCAGTTTTATAATGACCTCATCCTAAAACTATATTCTTCACCATACATTCCAAAATAGGGATGAGAGAAGTCCTAAGTAAATGTACAATATTGTACACTAGTAGCTGTGGTCAAATAGGGAAAGGACAGCCTGATCTTTGTTTGCAAGCACAGGACAACAATGGACATGTTCCAGATAGTTAAGACTTTGTCAACATAACAGTGGGTTCATGAAAAAAGCTTCTAGATTTCGGCAAGGTAAAGAGTTTTTTTAAAATAAAATTTAATGTAAAGTTTATTATATAAAAATAACGGTATTCACCATTTTCAAAGTAATAAGTTTTATGTTTTTAATTTTATGCAAATAAATTTTCTTTTTAAAACATTTTTTTTTGTTTCATTTGATGTCGACGATGATGATGACAACAATGACCATCACTGCCACCACCACCACCACCACCTTGTAGTGTACTGTGCCAAACTATGTACCCACCTATTGACCCATACATCTACCAACTTAGTTTGCCACCTACCTACCTATATATCTATCCACTAGCTAGCTGCATACTTACTCACCTATCTATCCATCTGTCTATGTACCTATATACCTATTTCTTTATTACCCACAAGGGGCTAAACACAGAGGGGACAAACAAGGACAGACATAGGTATTAAGTCGATTACATCGACCCCAGTGCATAACTGGTACTTAATTTATCGACCCTGAAAGGATGAAAGGCAAAGTCGACCTTGGCGGAATTTGAACTCACAACGTAACGGCAGACGAAATACCGCTAAGCATTTCGCCCAGCATGCTAACGTTTCTGCCAGCTCGCCGCCTTGTATCTATATACCTGCCTGTATATCTACCTACCTCCTGCCCACCTACCAGCTTACATATCTACTTGCCTACCTACTTTCATTCCAATATACCTACTCACTATCTAGCTACACACCTACCCACCCACATACCTGCCTGTTTCCCTCCTTCCCTCCCTAAATACCTACCTATTTCCCTCCTTCCCTCCCTCCCTCCCTACCTACCTACATACCTATATCTACCTACCTACTTACCTACCTACATACCTATACCTACCTACCTACTTACCTACCTACATACCTGTACCTACCTACCAACATACCTACATACCTATACCTACCTACCACCATACCTACATACCTATACCTACCTACCTACGTACCTGCCTACCTCCTACCTACCTACCTAACTACCTACCTACCTACCTACCAACATACCTACATACCTATACCTACCTACCTACCTACTTGCCTACCTACCCACCTACATACCTACCTACCTACCTACCTGCCCACCTACCTACCTAACTACATATTAACTTACCATCATACATCTATGTACTACTGACCATGTTTGTTTCCATTACAGAGCCACAACCATTCCTACTGTATTCGACCAGCCCTCCCTAAGTACACAGTGGAACCCCAGGATGTGACCATTCAACTGGACAGTTCATTTGTGAGTTGACTAGTTTTATCTGTGTATATACTTCATAAATAACACTCAGCCAAACACAAGAATGAGTCTTCTACTATAGGCTGGCTGAAATCTTGTGAGTGGATTTGACAGATGGAACTGAAAGAAGCCCATCGTATATATATATATATATATATATAATATAAATTAGAGAAAAACCACTATTATGCAATTCAAACAATGATAGACATGAACCAAATCATAAATAAAAAAATAATATTAGGGAGTTATACTCCCTAATATTATTACTATTATATATATATATATAATATATTATATATATGTATTGATTCAGTTGTTTGACTGTAGCCATGATGGAGCACCATCCTGAAGGATTTTAGTCAAACAAATTGACCTCAGGACTTATTTTTTAAGCCTAGTACTTATTCTATTGGTCACTTTTGTCAAATTGTTAAGTTATGGGGATGTAAACACAACACCAGTTGTCAAGCAGTGATAGGTGGGGTGGGGGTACAAATACGGACACACATAGATACACGTATATATATATATATATATATATACATACACAGATATATATGTATACATATATATATCACGCAGTGAGACTGAACTTGGAACTATGTGGTTGGGAAACAAGTTTCTTATCATGCACCCGTGCCTGCACCTTTATATATATATATATTATTATATATATATAATATATTATATATATATATATAATACAAATAAGAAAATGGAGGAACAGATTTCTTTCAATCATCAAATTACATAATACCAATTCATATTATTTATTAACTACTTAAATAGGAACATCCAAATCCAACAGAATAAAACAGAATAAAACAATATACATCAATAAGTAAGATAATACCATAAAAATAATACATATAAAATGGATCTTACAGCTGTTTCAGCCTGTAGATAAAGGTATCTCATTGTGCCTATATTAGTCATATGTATTGAGGTAATATGCACTTAAAATGAGTTACTTATATATATATCTCAAGGCCTTAAAACAAGTGTCACTGTCATGCAATTAGTGTCCATCATTCCCAATACTCTGTTCGTTGGGAAATATTAACTTACAATGGGTCAGTCAGCTTAGCTGTAGGAGAGATTTCCTCACAGTTTCTGCCTACCAAATTCAGCTTATAATGTATTGGGCAACTCAAGGCTATGTAGTGGGACCAAAACTGAAAAAAATGGCTAGAACAAGTAAGTGACAGACCACTCCACAGACAGGTGTATCCTTAACGCATTTCTCTAGGAGATTCACTGTAAACACAGTGATGTCACCTGGCACACTGCCTCATGAAGATCACTGCTAGCTCTCAGTGTGCATGCAGCTGTGTGCAGCCATCTGTTGGCATACCACAGAACCAGTCTGGGAACCTTTTGATACCACCTTGTGTGTGTGTGTATATATATATATATATATATATATATATATATATATATATTTACGGTGGCATGTAAAAAGCACCATCCGATCATGGCCATTTGCCAGCCCCGTCTGGCAGCTGTGCCAGTGGCACGTAAAAAGCACCCACTACACTCACGGGGTGGTTGGCGTTAGGAAGGGCATCCAGCCGTAGAAACATTGCCAGATCAGACTGGGCCTGGTGCAGCCTTCTGGCTTCCCAGACTCAAGTTGAACCGTCCAACCCATGCTAGCATGGAAAGCGGACGCTAAATGATGATGATGATGATGATGATATATATATGTACACACACACATACATATATGATGACGATGATAATATGTACATATAGGCATATATACATACATACATACATGCATACATATATATATTTTACATTATTTATTAATTATACAAAGGGGAACATCAAAATCAAACAAAACATTATATAAATCAATATGTAATATAATAATAAAAATAATACAAATAAACTGCTCCTTACAGCTGAAACAGTTGTAAGGAGCAGTTTATTTGTATTATTTTTATTATTATATTACATATTGATTTATATAATGTTTTGTTTGATTTTGACGTTCCCATTTGTATAATCAATAAATAATGTAAAATTGTAAAGTCTGTAAGTTGATGAACGAGATGAATTTGTTTCTTCATTTTCTTATTTATATATGTATATATATATATATAATATATATATACATATATATATATATATTATATATATATATATATATAATATATGTATATATATATATATACATACACGTTAAATGACGATGATGATGATGATGATGATGATATATAAACATATACACATAAATATTTTTTACAGAGCTTTGTCAAACAATTCTACATCTGGTTCAGTGAATTAAGCTTCACCCAGAAAGCATCTGTGCTGTTCCAACAGCAGAAACCAATTCCGGTAAGTTCTGAGACATTTTTCCTCATTATATAGCAAATTATCTGTCATCTTTTGGCTGCTGTTTATTTTCTTCTAGAGGCTTCTGCTGGTGTGTTTCTCTCTAATTTTGTAATTAGTTCAAAGTGGACTATCACCATCACTACTACTTCAATCGCTACCACCGCTTTCCTCTGTCACCTTTCTGTCTGGGTGCACCAGACCTAACCAAGAACACCCACTCATTTCAAGAACCTGTGTCTCTTCCCTTGCTTTTTAAATTTTACTACTTAGTCAGAGAGGGATAGGGGAACAGTTTATGGATTTTTATTTTTTTAGGTTCTCCAAAACTGGTGAGTAGGAGGGAGCAAGTTATCCTCAAGCTGGAGAAATGACCTGAGCTTACAATAGAGTGAGCACTGCTAAAGGTACTCAGGAATCAATCAGTCGTGTTAAACAGGGCAATAGTTTCACTTGGTTTTACCAAAGAGCTCAATGGAAAGAGCCAGAACAAATACTATAAGACATGTACAGTGACATGTCAAAGCGTCTGTGTGGCATCATGTAAAAGTGCCTGTGCAGTGCCACGTAAAAGCACCCACATGGTGCCACATAAAAGCACCGGTACGGTGCCACGTAAAAGCATTCAGCACACTCTGTAAAGTGGTTGACATAGGAAAGGCACCCAGATGTAGAAACCAAGCCAAAACAGGCTGGAGCCTGGTGCAACTCTCTGGCTTACCATTTCCAGTTAAACCATCTAACCCATGCCAGCATAGAAAATGGATGCTAACTGATGATGATGATGATGATGGTAACCACTCTGTCAATTTGCTATTCCAACTATTGTCCTTCCTTCTAAACCCTTGTACTGTGGAAGACCTTTTCAAAGTTTTTTTCATTTTCCAGATAATATTCGTTAAACTTGTTGCCACTCATATCCTGTTGTTTCTCCCCTTATTCATTTTGTTAATCTTCAGCATTCTCCTTTCCATGGCTCTTTGTATTGATCTTAGTTTATTTCCAATGCTCTAGTTGGTAGTCCATGTTTCTGATGTGTAGATAATGGTAGGCAGCACGCACTGGTTGAAGACCTTACTTTTTTAGATACAAGGGCAAATTACTGCTCATGATGCGATTCGATTTACCAAAGGCTGCCCATATGATCTCCACATGTATACAAGGTTCCAATTGTTGGTTTTCAGGTTATAAATGGTCAAGTGAACCTAACGCTAGGAGTTGACCAAGTGATTACACTGACCACAGTCAAACATGACCAGCCACAACCATATGGTAATGTTCCACCATCAGCTCCATTTCCTACTATGTATGCAGAAGATTTTGAAGGTGAGTATTTGCTGTGCTTTTGTGCTCTGACACACACAGGCATGCCTACACACATATACATATGCATGCGTACGTAGTTGCAAGTAAGGCTGTGTAGTTAGGAAGTTTGCTTTTCAGCTACATGGTTTCAGGTTCAGTCCCACTGTGTGGCATTTTGAACATGTGTAGTACATTGAACATGTGTAACACCTTGGGGTGGGGGTGGGGGCAATGTGGCTGAACCAAAGGTCTGTGAATTGATTTGGTTGATGGAAACTGAAAGATGCCAAGCCTCAAACCAGACAAAGCCATGTGAGTGGATTTGGTAAACAAAAGCTGAAAGAAGCCTGTCATATATATATTCTTTTACTTGTTTCAGTCATTTGACTGTGGCCATGCTGGAGCACTGCCTTTATTCAAACAAATTGACCCCAAGACTTATTCTTTATAAGCCTAGTACTTATTCTGTCGGTCTCTTTTGCTGAACCATTAAGTTACTGGGACGTAAACACACCAACATCGGTTGTCAGGTGATGGTGGAAGGACAAACATAGATACACAAATACCTATCTACACACACACACACATACAATGGGCTTTCAGTATCTGTCCACCAAATCTGCTCACAAGGCTTTGGTCGGCCTGAAGCTACAGCAGAAGACACTTGCCCAAGGTGTGACACAGTGGGACTGAACGCAGAACCATGTGGTTGGGAAGCAAGCTTCTTACCACACAGCCACTCCTGCACCTATATATATATATATATATATATATACACACATAAATATAAGAGAGTTACCGCTAAGTGGTTAACTCTAGTGCTAAAAATAGCTCCTTATTCTGGTATAGCCACCGAAGTTGTTTCCTCATTTATGAATATATATATATATATATATATATATCATCATCATCATTTAGCATCTGTCTTCCATGCATGTGTGTGTGTCTTTGTGTCTGTATTAGTCCCTTTTCCCACTACTTGACAACAGGTGTTGGTGCGTTTATGTCCCCGTAACTTAATGGTTCAGCTAATAAGTCTGATAGAATAAGTACAAGGCTTAAAAAAATAAAAAGTACTGGGATTGATTCATTCAACTAAAAATTCCTCAAGGTGGTGCCTCAGCATAGCCGCAGTCTAATGACTGAAACAAGTAAAAGATAAAAGATGTGTGTGTGTGTGTGTGTGTGTGTGCATATGTACATGTGTGTGTGTGTGTTTGTGTGTTTATGCCTCTTGTTCTTGATGTTATGTGATTAGTTGTACTAAGTGTCATCGTCATGTGGAGGCGCAATGGCCCAGTGGTTAGGGCAGCGGACTCGCGGTCGTAGGATCGCGGTTTCGATTCCCAGACTGGGCGTTGTGTTGTTTATTGAGCGAAAACACTTAAAGCTCCACGAGGCTCTGGCAGGGATGGTGGTGATCCCTGCTGTACTCTTTGACCACAACTTTCTCTCATTCTTACTTCCTGTTTCTGCTGTACCTGTATTTCAAAGGGCCGGCCTTGTCACTCTCTGTGTCACGCTGAATATCCCCGAGGACTACGTTAAGGGTACACGTGTCTGTGGAGTGCTCAGCCACTTACACGTTAATTTCACGAGCAGGCTGTTCCGTTGATCGGATCAACCGGAACCCTCATCGTCGTAACCGACGGAGTGCTTCCCCCCTCTGTCATCGTCATATAAGTGGTGTTATTCATTTCCCTTGAAAAGCATGTCCAGTCATGGGAAAATATTATGTTGCTTGGAAACAGGCAAGGGTTAACATGAAGCAGGACATTCAGCTGTAGAAAATCTGCCTCAATGAGTTCTGTCTGACACATGCATGCATAAAAAAGTGGATGTTAAAATGACGATGACTATAACAACATTTACTTACACACATACACCTGCACTTACTTGCACATATACATACACACATACCCACATGTACACAGACACACATATGCACAGATGTATACGCACACATGCACATACACACTCGTATATGCCTGAACACACACACACACATTCTGTGGAAGCACGTGGCTTAGTGGTTAGGGTGTGGATCTCATGATCGTAAGGTTGTGGTTTCGATTTCTGGATCGGGCGATGCGTTGTGTTCTTGAGCAAAACACTTCATTTTCATGTTGCTCCAGTCTACTCAGCTGGCAAAAATGAGTAATCCTGCGACAGACCGGCGTCCCATCCAGGTGGGGAATTTCTACGCCACTGAAACTGGGAAACCGGCCCTTATGAGCCTGGCATGGCTCGAGAAGGAACATTCTGAATTCAAACCCCACTGAAGTTAACTTTGCTTTTCATCCTTCTGGGCCTTGAATATTATTTTTTACTGACCATTTCAAATGTATCTATTCTTTCTGTAGGATATCCTCTTTATGCTGAACCTTATAATTTTGCCCAACAAACCGGGTCTTTTGAGGTAGTCCAAGTGGGTGAGCCATACAACAAAGTGATGCGTCAAATGGTACTGGAAACACCTGTGGCTTGGTGTTTGGCTGATTATGGCAATACTTCTATAACAGTGATTGGTAACAGTTCTGCTTGGTAAGATAATCCTTTACTCAATGTTACTATTGTGATTATTTAAAAGAGCCAATGGCTATGAGTTGGAAGAGCATTAAAAAAAAAATCATGTTAATTTGTCTGGTTCTCTAGGTTTCAAGTTCAAATCCTGCTGAGTTCAACTTTGCATTCATCTCTCTGGAGACAATAAAATAAAGTACCAGTCAAATATTGGGGTTGATGTTGTTGACTTCTGTCAAAATTTCAGGTCTTGTGCCATAAATAGAAAGAATTAGTAGCATTTTGTTCTGAGTTATGGATATTTATCTTCTGAATTAACCCTTTTGTTACTGTATTTTTTTTTAGATGCTCTGTGTTTTTTTCAATTACTTTAAATATAACAAAGAATTTAGTAAAATAACTTAGTTATCATTCAGCTAGTGTTAGGAACCATAAATTGTGACTAAGGTTTGGTGGAAGATTTTAATTCAAAACTTATGTAAACAAGACATTTGTACTCAGAGCCAGAGCTGGTTTCAGCCGGGTTGGTAACGAAAGGGTTAAAAAGAATCCCGGTGAAGTTAAATGTACCTTTTACCCTTCTGAGGTTGATAAAGTAAAGTGCCAGTCAGGTCTCTATTCCCTTCTCGTTCCTTGCCTAATTTAAGGTCTTATACATTTTCTAGAAATCTTTATCAAGAAGGCCCAGTTTGGGTTGATTTTTGCCTTTCATCATTCTGGGGGTGATGAAAGCCTTTTGAGTGGATTAGGTAGACAGAAACTGAAAGAAGTGTGTGTGTGTGTGTGTGTGTGTGTGTTGTGTGTGTGTGTGTGTGTGTGTGTGTGTTTGTGTCTGTGTTTGTCTCCCACTACTGCTCGACAATCAGTGTTGGTGTGTTTACATCTCCATAACTTAGTGGTTTGGCAAAAGATGTCAATAGAATAAGTACTGGGTTAAAAAAAAGTCCTGGGGTTGATTTGTTTGACTAAAACCCTTTAAGGCAATGTCCCAGCATGCCACAGTCATGATAAAATAAGTTAAATACCGAGGGAAAGGAAAGTTAATCAACTATCTTGTATATGAAATATTACTAGGAAAGGCAGTAAGTGGTTGAGCTTTAGACAAAATGCTCTGCAGATTTAGTTGTAGCCTGTATTTACACTCTGAATTCAAATCCCACCAGAACTAAGATTGCCTTTCCACCCATCCAGGGTCAATAAAATCAGTAGCAGTCAAGAATTGTATTTTATCTTTTTATTTGTAACCTTTTCTAAAGGAGCTTCATTCATGTGCTATCATGAAAAAAAAAAAAGAAGAAAAATCATTGATTTTCTTTTCTGTTCGATATTTTTTCTCCTCAGGATCGACACCTACGTGGAGGTAAAAGCACGTATTGGAGAAGTGAACGGCAGCAAGGAGGTTTTTATTGCTTCACGTGTCAGCCAAGGAGGTTGTTCCACATTGTCATCTCGTGGAGTCTTTTTGTTCGTTGATCCTATAAGCAAGACCTATCATTTGTATGGAGATATAGGTGTGTATTTTTCCCACTTCAAAAACATTCCCATATTGATCTTCTTAACACTGCCATTGGTTCTTATGATATAAAGCTGCTTGTTTTAAGTATCTATGTTTAAATTAAAATATTTTGATTGTAATTGTTTCTAATAATCAACCTTTTGTCAGGTTGTGGTATGAGCACCAATTTAACTGAAAAAGAAAAACCCCATTATTTTGATAACCCTATAAGTCACACAAAATGGAATTCTTTTTATGTTAAAAAAACCCTCAACTTCTAAAACCATCAATAACTTGCTTGTGATCATTGCACAACAGTAGAAAACAATCTTTGACATTATCCTTGATTAGTAAACATAACGACAAAAGTTTATGTTAAACCTGTTGCAAAAACCATATCAATAAATATATATGTGTATATATATATATATATATATATATATATATTATCTATTATATAAAATCCGTTCTGTCTGTGTGTGTGTGTGTGTCTTTTAGGATCTCGGGCATCCTCCATCCGATTGTGCTCAAATTTGATATGTAGATACCGACAGTATCAGGGCATGTATAAGTCTTGAAAAAATTACAAAAATCGATTCCAGGTGAGAATGCGATCGATAAAGCCGTGGGAACGTGCATTTGTACGCGCAAGTACATCAGGCGAAATCCGTCTTTTTCTAGTGTCTCAAATTTAGGTTAAATCAGTGTTTCTCCAGGGACAGTCGGACAAGTTGTTTTGACAAAATTTGGTTTAAATGTTTGACAACTCAGTACCGTCCATTGGACGGGGTCGTTTTGCTCGTATATATATATATATCATCATCATCATCATCATCATCATCATTTAGCGTCCGTTCTCCATGCTAGCATGGGTTGGACGGTTCAACTGGGATTTGTGAAGCTGGAAGGCTTCATCAGGCCCAGTCAGATCTGGCAGTGTTTCTATGGCTGGATGCCCTTCCTAACGCCAACCACGCCGTGAGTGTAGTGGGTGCTTTTTACGTGCCACCCGCACAGGTGCCAGACAGAAAGTGATTGTTTCTTATCAGGAACAAAATGTTTAATAGGACTGCTATAGAAGTGCTCAAGTAAATGAGACAAATATAGTCAACTTTAGTTGCAGAACATAAAGATCACTTTTTTATGTAAACATTGAAGTTGTAATTTTCAAGTTTTTTTCCTATTTATTGTGGATACAGCAAAAATATCGTTGAAGTATAAGTTGCATAGACATAGTTATTTCTTAATCTCTTTCCTCCATTTGTATCAGATTTTTCATATTTATATTCTAGCTAAAACTAAGGCTTATCTGAATGGTACAATTTCTGAAACAGAACCTGATTGGAACAAAATTGGTTTATACACGAAGGTAAAAAAGTTTTCTGAGTTATTTCTCTTCCTTTCTTTGATAAAAGTTTCCATTACTGCTAATTGTTTTCCTTCACATTACAGGTGTAACTTTAATTGATTAAATATTATTATTAACATGAGTTATTTCTCTTCCTTTCTTTGATAAAAGTTTCCATTACTGCTAATTGTTTTCCTTCTCATTGCAGGTGTAACTTTAATTGATTAAATATTATTATTAACATTAATATATAGTAGCGCATCCTTAATTATCCTTTCTACGATAAGCACAAAGCCTGAAAGTTTTGTGTGGGAGAGGCTAGTTGACTATGTCAACCCTAGTGTGCATCAACCTCGAAAGGATGAAAGGCAAAATTGCTCTCAACAGGATTTGAACTTAGAATGTTAAACCAGAAGAAATGCTGCTAAGCATTTTGTCCAACCTGCTAATGATTCTGCCAGCTTGCCAACTTATAATAATAATGGTTTCAAATTTAGGCACAGGGCAATAATTTTGAATAGAGGGGAAGTTGATTACACTGATCCAGGTACTTGACTGATACTTATTTTACTGACCAAGAAAGGATGAAAAGTAAAGTTTACCACAGTGGAATTTTAAGTCAGAATGTAAAGAGCTAAATGAAATGCCATTAAGCAATTTGTCTGACATGCTAATGCTTCTGCCAGCTTACCACCTTAGCCTACATTTAATTATATAAGATTAATTTCTGTTTACCGAAAGTTCCAGTCCACATTTTACTAATACCATACCGACCCTATCTGTCTTCAAACGTCAGTCTGTCTAAGTTTGGAAGACAAATTAAAAATTAAAAAAATAAAGAGGTTAATTTCTCAGAAATGCCATCTGTATGAAAAACTATAGTTGAATTTTGTTGTGTTTGGGGACACACGAATTCACGTAAAGAATCTTGCGAACCAAATACAAAAATTATATAGTTAAGTTAGTATCAACATATTTAATGTATTAACCATTGGAAATTTAATTAAAAATAGTTATGCAGTGAGAGATAGACAATATTAGTCCAAAGATTGATATTACTTAAATCATCAAGGTAAGTATGGGAGACAATTGTGGAAATTTTTGATCTCAGTGAAGGATTAACTTCACTACTGAAGTTGTGTGTGACAAATCACTTTAATTCTGTAAAAACTTAACAGAATCTCAATAGACACAGTATATATATGTATATATCTATATCTGTACCTACCTACATACAAGATTTATGTATGTATTTAAAATATTTTCTTTATCTTGTTTAAATTTTAAATTTTAGTCATCTTATCATTTTAATCAAAATAATTTCTTGTCATTGTTCTTTTAGGGTGGCATTGTAATTGGACTTCTTAATGAGAAAATCATATTTAGTACACTTGTTGAGGACATCTACCAAAAACCTGGTTTTGTAGGTCTTGGAACTTATCCTTATGGCATTGCTGATTTTGACATGTTCTTTGTTGAAGAAATTTGAATTGATGTGATAATAAAGAAAGAAAACATTTATTTTTGAAAGGAAGTTTTTAATAAAATCATTTTTTATATGAAAATATATATACTTAATATATATATCTAATAAAATCATTTTTATATAAAAATATATATGCACTTGATATATGTATATGATGAAATCATTTTTTATATAAAAATATATGTATTTAATAAAATCAATTTTTATATAAAAATATATATATCTGTTTTACTTGTTTCAGCCATTTGACAGTAGCTATGCTGGAGCACCACCTTTAGTTGAACAAATCGATCACAGGACTTATTCTTTGTAAGATTAGTACTTATTCTGTCAGTCTCTTTTGCCGAACCGTTAAGTCATGGGGATGCAACCACACCAACATCAGTTCTCAAGCGATGGTGGGGGGACAAACACACAAACACAAATACATACATACATACATACATATATATATATAATTCTGGCGTTTGCTAAATTTTGTTGAGAACATTCCTTTCTTAGTGGTAAGACCATAGTGGATCTACTTCTAGCATAATGGATCCCTCTTATATGTATGTAATATAATTTTTCTGAATCTTCAGATTTTAATATGCTGGACCACTGGTTTTAAATTGATATTAATCAAATTAATATTCAATTTTTTACACTTATTATTTTAAATTTATATCATCATCATCATCATCGTTTAGCATCCGCTTTCCATGCTAGCATGGGTTGGATGGTTCAACTGGGGTCTGGGAAGCCAGAAGGCTGCACCAGGCACAGTCTGATCTGGCAATGTTTCTACGGCTGGATGCCCTTCCTAATGCCAACCACTCCGTGAGTGTAGTGGGTGCTTTTTACGTGTCACCGGCACAGGTGCCAGACGAGGCTGACAAACAGCTATGATCGGATGGTGCTTTTTACGTGCCACCGGCACGAGGCCAGTCGGGGCGGCGCTGGCAATGGCCACGATCGGATGGTTCTCTTACGTATCACTGGCACTGGTATCACAGCTGCAATTTCCATTGATGTTGATCGATTTCGATTTCGATTTTCACTTGCCTCAACAGGTCTTCACAAGTAGAGTTTTCTTTCTCAAGAAGGAAAGGTATGCATAAGTGGACTGGCTACATCTCATGTAGAGGCCATGGGTTATGGTCTCACTTGTCCTGCTGGGTCTTCTCATGCACAGCATACTTCCAAAGGTCTCGGTCTCTAGTCATTTATATATATATACTATATTATATATTTATATATATATATATTCATATATATAATATTATATATATATATATATTCATATATATATATATTTATATATATATATATTCATATATATATATATTTATATATATATATATTCATATATATATATATATGATAGGCTTCTTTTAGTTTCTGTCTACCAAATCTACTCACAAGGCTTTGGTTGGCCCAAGTCTATAGTAGAAGACACTTGCCCAAGGTGCCATGCAGTGGACTGAACCCGGAACCATGTAGTTAGGAAGCAAGCTTCTTACCACACAGCCACTCCTGCACCTGTATATATATATTTAATAAAATCATTTTTTATATAAAAAAACATAGATTTGCCCATCATGTCTGTGTGTATATATATATATACACACACACACATATTTATATGTATGTATTTGTATGTCTGTGTTTGTCCTCCCACCATCACTTGGCAACTGATGTTGGTGTGTTTACGTCCCCACAGTCAAATGACTGAAACAAGTAAAAGAATAAAAGAAAATACTTAATATATGTATATATATATTTGATAAAACCATTTTTTTATATAAAAATTTATATATATATACCATATTTCCTAGCCGACAAGTTAAATTTTCAGACAATTTATATACCAAGACAGGCTTGGATGACTAAAAATTCTATATGAAATGCAGTAAGTTTTGGCAAGATAATGGTATTGTTTGAATGTTTACATTATATATTTACATTATATACTACATTAACTTGTTCACAGAAAAATGTAGTATTAATGAAATATATAAAATATATACTTATTTTTTTACCATGTAATTATTTATACTAATAATCATCATACATACATACACATATACGTACATATGTATGTATATGTACATATATACGTATGTGCATGTATATATCCGATCGTTGCCGTTGCCAGCACCGCCCTGACTGGCCTCCGTGCCGGTGACACGTAAAAAGCACCATCCGTTCGTGGCCATTGCCAGCCTTGCCTGGCCCCCGTGCCGGTGGCACGTAAAAAGCACCATCCGTTCGTGACCGTTGCTAGCTTCGCCTGGCCCCCGTGCCGGTGGCACGTAAAAAACACCATCCGTTCATGGCCGTTGCCAGCACCGCCCCGACTGGCCTCCATGCTGGTGGCACGTAAAAAGCACCATCCGTTCGTGTCTGTTGCCAGCCTCGCCTGGCCCCGTGCCGGTGGCACGTAAAAGCACCATCTGTTTGTGGCCGTTTGCCAGCTCCGTCTGGCTCCTGTACGGGTGGCACGTAAAAAGCACCCACTACACTCGCGGAGTGGTTGGCGTTAGGAAGGGCATCCAGCCGTAGAAACACTGCCAGATCAGACTGGGCCTGATGCGGCCTTCTGGCTTCACAGACCCCAGTTGAACCATCCAACCCATGCTAGCATGAAAAACGGACGCTAAATAATGATGATGATGATATATATAAATGGATTAATGACTTATCTTTTGTTTACAGTCAACATGGAAAATTCAATAAGCAGTTACCAGGGTAGCAACATTCACGCAAGTAACAAGGATGTAGCGACCTATTCAAAGTTAGAAACTCCGGGTTAACGACCTTGCTTGAATCTTTTTACACATGTCACCGGCACAGGTGCCAGTAAGGCGATGCTGGTAATGATAAATATATTGTAATTAAAAAAAGATGCGGTAAAAAGGAAGAACAGAAATTAGCTGTGGCATTATTACTGTTTTGATGTGTGTGTGTGTGTGTGCCTGTGTGTGTGTACATTTGTTTTAATGTGAGGTTATATATAAAAAACAATTTTACATGAAACCGAAAGATCACACAATACTTTTAAATAGAGTACATGCACATATGTTAAATGAATAAGGCCAGCATGGCTGTGTAGCTCAAGTGCAGGAGAACTGAACCACATATAGTCAATAAGTGTAAATTTGACAACAACCATTCGCAGACCCATAAAAAATAAACCTCCACTAACTACACTGCCTATATATCTGTGCACACCTTTCAATGTTGTATATGCCATAAAGTCTGCAAATTTAATGGAGATCTCAAAAGACATTTTAAGATCCACAAAAATCAGAACTTAATTCCAGGTCTTGGTGGTCCAAAACAGATACGCAATCTATGTAGGTGCCTTTTCAAGACATTGTCTGGTTTAAAATGTCACATCAGACACCATGATGATCTGTGGTGTAAGTACAAGAGGCTGTCGGACTCTGCGTAAGGAGTAGACAACCACCATGTGTGTGTGGGTGTGTGTGTATATATATCTATATATGTATATATGTATATATGTATATATAATGTATATATATATATATATATATATGCATATATATGTATATATATATATATGTATATATGTGTATATATATATATGTATATATATATATATATATATATATTTGTATATATATATATATATATGTATATATATATATATGTATATATATATATGTATATATGTGTATATATATATATGTATATATATATATATATGTATATTTATATATATGTATAATATATATATATTATATATATATATATATATATTGTATATATATATATATATATATTATGTATATATATGTATGTATATATGTATATATATATGTATATATATATGTATATATATATGTATATATATTATATATATATGTATATATATGTATATATATGTATAATATATGTATATATAGTATATATATATATATATGTATATATGTATATGTATATATATATGTATATGTATATGTATATATATATGTATATATGTATATGTATATATATATGTATATATGTATATGTATATATGTATATGTATATATATATGTATATATGTATATGTATATATATATGTATATATGTATATGTATATATATATGTATATATGTATATGTATATATATATGTATATATGTATATGTATATGTATATATGTTTATATATATGTATATGTATATATATATGTATATATGTATATATATGTGTATGTATATATGTATGTATGTATATGTGTATATATATGTATATATATTTGTATATATATATATATATATATATATATATATATAATGTCAATGGAATATATATCTGAAAAAGAGCACACTCTAAACATTAGAACAATAATGTATCTCCAGGAAGTTACTTACATGGCTGATCATAGAGTGACCAATGGTTTCGCATCCATAAAGTGTTTAGTCTTATAGCTGACTCATCAGGCTCCAATGGCTGTAGACATATCTATATATAATAGTGGTTGGCGTTAGGAAGGGCATCCAGCCATAGAAACATTGTCAGATCAAACTGGGCCTGGTGCAGCCTTCTGGCTTCCCAGACCCCAGTTGAACCGTCCAACCCATGCTAGCATGGAAAGCGGACGCTAAATGATGATGATGATGATGATGATATATATAGAGGGTGTTTCAAAAAGAATGACCCAATTTTAAACAGCCATATTTATCAAAGAATATGCTTTACACAAATGAAACAGTACAAAATACTCACAAAATCCTAAAGTTTCAGAAACATTATTACAAATGTTCCATGTGCCCTCTACCAGCCACATGGATGACATCAAGATGATAGCAAAATGCATGAACACTTTGCAAGGTGTCTTCGTTGGTTGAAGCAAATGCTGTTGCCATCCAGTTTTTAAGCTCCTCAAGATCATGAGCTAAAGGAGGAACAAGAACATGTCCAAGATAGGTTTGTCCATTCACTCTGTTTCCCTCGAAAATTTATGGGCCATAAATCTTGGTTTGTAAAGCATACGAAAAAATTTTAACTTCCAACGTGGGAGCAGGCAACATAAAGTTGCCCATGCAAAAAGCAGGGCTCGCCCAGATGTATTCCCACGACTGAGAGTGTCTGTCCCTGCGATTTGTTAATTGACATTGCTTAATGGCTTTCTGGGGTGACTGGGGAAATGAAAACATCTTCACGATCACCCTTAGACAGTTTTGAAAGCCCATAGAAAATGCGAGCCTTTTACGTGAAAAACTGTGGATTTGTATAAAGGGCACACAGACACGCAGATACACAGACATTTTGCCTGTTTATAGATATAAAAATAACAAGAACGCTCACACCCACACTGCTATTAAGCTTTCGTTAACCCTTTAACTACAAAATTAAATTTCATGGTTATTCCAGTAAAGATTTAAAATATCTACTCCTGCCTCCACGACTCAAAATAGAATTGGTTTTTCTGCGAGTCATTTTGCCTCAATAAATTTGGTATATCTCAAGAAAAAAAAAAGTTTCAAACTTGACATTTCTCTGTAAAAGATAGATTGATATAAAAAACTGCTTTCCACAAATAAGGGGACTGAAATTTTTAGTGGACATATCTGATTTCTGTGGTAAAAGGGCAGAGTTTTCATTCCTAGGCATGTTCTCCATCATTTTGTGAAGTTAGACGTGTTCAGACTATTGACCATACATGGTCGTAAGTGTAAATCTTACTACAGTCAATGAAATGTGCGAGCATCTTCTCCTCTTGCCCCTCCCCTATCTTCCTCTCCTCTCCTCCCTCTCAACAAGGAAGTTAACAAAGAAAAGTTCTTCAAATGAAGGTAGAATATGGTCATTGAGGTGTGAAGAATTTGGATGAAAAGTGCAAAATGGAAATAAAATAGCATTAATTGTTATTAATTACTAGATACAGCGGGGTGGGAAATGTTGTCTCTTATTAGCTTAAAGAGTTATATTTTGAAGCCCACGTGTATACACACACACACGTTATATTATATTATATTATATTATACTAGCAGTATCACCCGGCGTTGCTCGGGTTTGTAAGGGAAATAACTATATAAGCATTTTTAGAGATGTAAAGTATAATAGCCATCTCAATATGGCTAACCACAAAGGAGGGGGTGTTACTGTAGCTTTTTACGTTCTGAGATTTAATAATACATTTTTAGAGAGTTACTTCCCTTATATATGCCAAAAATGCATTAAAAATGGGAAAAAATGATGGTAAATTTTTTTTAAAATCGTAGACTCATTGTAGTCGCGCTAATACTCAGAAGGGCTCGATACGAATCACGACTATAAGATACCCGCTTTTGGTTAAACTGTGGGAGTAGTTTGGAATCTAAATCGTAGGAGACAGACACCACACAACCTCACTTTTATATATATAGATTATGTATATCTCTCAAGAAATTCTTCCCAGTGCACTTTGCTAATAGAACATCACTGAAACAAGTGGAGAAGTTTAAGTATCTCGGGACCATATTCACGAGTGATATGAAGCAGGACGCTGAACTAAATACTAGAATTGTAGATGCTTGTACTGTAATGCACTAACTCCAGCATTTGATCTTCAGAAAAGGAGAGGCTGGTAAAAAGAAAGCCAGACTTGCTATCCTCAGTTCGGATTTCGTGCCTATCCTCATCTATGGTCATAAATGTTGGGTAATGACTGAAAGAGTATAATCATGAATGCAAGTGGCCAAAATGGAGACCCTCCAAAGTATTTCTGGAGCAACGTTATTCGACAGAGCACATAGTTTGGAGATGCGGAAGTCTCTCCAGGTCGAGCTGCTATTTCTCCGTATATGCATAACACACACAAACACACACATGCACACACGCATGCGTGCGTTCCCATACACTCATCTGTTTATACATATATGCATACATACATGTACTTGGTGGCTGTCTGTTCCTTGCAGAGCTTGGTCTTTTTTCTTGTATCTATAACTAGCAGTATCGCCCGGCGTTGCTCGGGTTTGTAAGGGAAATAACTATATAAGCATATATGGCTAACCACAAAGGGGGCGGAGTGTTACTGTAGCTTTTTATGTTCTGAGATTCAAAAAAATTTTTTTAGAGAGTTACTTCCCTTATATATGCCAAAAATGCATTAGAAATGGGAAAAATTGATGGTAAATCTTTTTTAAAATCGTAGACTCATCGTAGGCGCGCGCTAATACCCAGAAGGGCTCGATATGAATCACGACTATAAGATACCCGGTTTTGGTTAAACTGCACCGCAAAATGTGGGAGTAGTTAGGAATCTAAATCGTAGGAGACAGACAGCACACAACCTCACTTTTATATCCTAGCATGAGATCATTAACGATTTTTGAACTCTGAAAGGTGTTTGAAGAACTGACCACAAATACTGCAACAACAGTTCATTGCAGTATTGGTTCCATTTTCCCACTTGTTTATTAAGAATGTTCAAGTGTTGTCTTCAATCTTCCCCATAACTTTCAGGTTTTTTGACAAACATGACATTGAGACTGGTCACCCGTAATAAAATTGAAATACTTCATGTGTGCCTTATCTGCGTGGGCGCACTGGTGTGATTTCATACAAGCTTGAGAAAGGCAAACTTTTATGCATAAGGAACATTTAAAGAAGAATGAGCAACACTCGCAACTCTATTGATATTAATCTAATTTTTACGAACTTTCATTTCAGTGTGCTTAACTCTGTCAAGCTCAACATCTCTCTATATATAAACGGCAGTTTGTCTGTCTGTGTGTCTGTCAGGTTGTACCCTCACCCTGACCACGGCTTTCAACCGATTCTGATGAAACTTGACACACACATAGCCCAATGTCATAATTCAAAACTAACGCAGCTAAAATTTTGAAAAGTTTCCTCAGTTCTGAAAAAAATCGATAAATTCGACATGGGGTCGAGAATCTAAGCTTTTTATATGCAACACATTTTCTGTCTAGGGGACACAACTCGACCTTTTTATCGCCCAAA
>NC_043011.1:51144667-51157167 GCF_006345805.1 Octopus sinensis
CGCCTTTAGTCGAGCAAATCGACCCCGGGACTTATTCTTTGTAAGCCCAGTACTTATTCTATCGGTCTCTCTTTTGCCGAACCGCTAAGTGATGGGAACGTAAACACACCAGCATCGGTTGTCAAGCAACGCTAGAGGGACAAACACAGACACACACATATATATATATATACATATATACGACAGGCTTCTTTCAGTTTCCGTCTACCAAATCCACTCACAAGGCATTGGTCGGCCCGGGGCTATAGCAGAAGACACTTGCCCAAGATGCCACGCAGTGGGACTGAACCCGGAACCATGTGGCTGGTTAGCAAGCTACTTACCACACAGCCACTCCTGCGCCTATTGATGTAGTTTTGTGAAAAATTATATCAATACTAGCAGCATAGCCCGGCGTTGCCCGGGTATGTAAGAAACTTTGTCGATAAGCAATGCCCTCTACATTTTTACCCTTTTTTGTACTCATTGAACCGTTATTTTGTAAATAATAAAAGTCAGTTTTGTAGGGTTCGTATGGTCGGTCTCAAAGTGATATGGTTTTGTCGATTTCTCCCAATACTTGTTAACTGCATTGACAAAAGGTCGTTAGTTTGACATTTAATGCAAACTTGATGTTTAACATTGGTGTAGGGAAAATCTGTGAACTTTCAAAAAATATCGCAGAAAAATCGGTTTGCTATGTGTGCCCCATATGATGTAATTAACCGATTTTTTCCAGTAATAACGTATCCTATTGGAATCAAAAGGGCCATATAGCTCCTTGGAGCAGACATGATGCTTGCTGTGAATTTCAAAAAAAAATATATTGTCGAAAATATGTCATCTTGAATTTGAACGCGATTTCCAAAAATGGCATGATTTTATCGATTTTTTCTGATGCTAAGGTATTGCATGGAAAACTAACGTCAGAATTAAGTTCCTTAGGGTAACATTAAGCTTCCCCATGAGTTTGGTGAAAATCGATTTCAAGTTGCGAAAACTACAACGGAAAATGTGTTGCATATGATAAGCTGAGATTCTCGACCCCATGTCGAATTTATCGATTTTTTTCAGAACTGGGGGAACTTTTCAAAATTTTCGCTGCATTAGTTTTGAATTATGACATTGGGCTATGTTTGTGTCAAGTTTCATCAGAATCGGTTGAAAGCCATGGTCAGGGTGAGGGTACAACCTAACAGACACACAGACAGACAAACTGCCTTTTATATATATGTATAGAAGATTTTTACCGTCAAATAGTAAATAATTAGAGTAAAACTCACAAGAACTGCGGCACATCATTTTCAGTCGTCTCAAAAGCTGATACATATATGAATGACTATGTGTGTGTGTGTGTGTGTGTGTGTGTGTGTGTGTGTGTGTGTGTGTGTGTGTGTGTAAATATATTTATGCATGTGTGTCATTATTAATAAATATATTTATTTCTTTTGATGTGAATTTTCTGCATAACTTCAGGTTTCATGTTTTGGAATTCGCAATTTTCAAATGCTCCACGCAAAACGGTGGTAGAACTATTTCCATTCGAGATTTGACTACTTGAGATTTCACGACACTTAAAACGTTATTAGATGCATTCTCCACCACGACACTTCCAATTTCAGGGATAACTCCTGTCACTATACTGCGAGCATCGCACCATACTATCCCATTCTTCAATTTAGGCACATACCAGCTTCCTCTTACTGGGTCCTCCGCAGTCACTCACCCCAAGACTTCTTGTATCATGGCAGTTGTCTTCTCTCCCACTTTGTCACTTCACTGCACTCCTTCAGCTCGCCTCTCGATGAAGCTGCATGCTGTCCAGAGCCATACTGCAATCGGGTAGTGTCCCAACAGCTTCCCACAGACAGAAAACAGTTCTCACCTACTCGTCCTCGTGCCCAGCTCTGGGATCTCATTCCCTCTCCGAAACACCAAACGCGCCGGCCGCCTTGTCTCTCCGTAGCTTGAGTCCCAGTGCAGCTCCTCTCTCCATCGCCTCCAATGGCTTGGCGTTTAGCCCCAAACTCTTCAGGTGGCTTATGACCTCCTTTGCCGATACTATGTTCTCGTCTACCAGATGTCGTTAATATAGGAATTGGTGGCTCTTTTCACTATGTCTGCCTTTTCCAAGATGGTTTTGAGAATTGTCGCCATAATCTCCGGTGCTGAATTTAGCCCGAATCCCAGCCTGGCCACACAGTATGTGCGGCCCTTTTACCTTACTGGCTGATACTTCCACAGTCTCTCAGCCATATGCAGCTGCAGGTATTCTGACTTCAAATTGACGATTGTGGAGTCCCCTGTCATCTCTCTCAATTATTATTATTATTATTATTATTATTATTATTATTATTATTATTATTATTATTATTATTATTATTATTATTATTATTATTATTATGTGAGGGGCTGGAATTAACAAAATTAATGTTGGAACTCCCAGAAAATGAACTTTTATTTAGCAGACTGGTATTATGAGAAGATATAATTTGTGAAAGATTCTTTGTGTTGGAGAAGGCCACTCTAACTATATGAGAATTAACAATTAAATAATATCTAGAATTTTTGGGAAAGATCTTACCAACCACTTCACGGAACTGCAAAGGAAGATTAGATTTAATTTGTTTTCCGTACGGAATAACAAACCAGACAGTTTTCCTAGTAACAGTCAAATTGTGAGTGGTACTATCTTTAATGAACGGTGAAATACCCCCAGAGTGAAAAAATGGGCTTAAATAACGCTCGCCTCCCTTACCTCGTAAAGGAATTTTATTATGTTTTGTGTTGTTTACAATATTAGAATTAAAATCACTCTTCTTATTACAACTAGATTTCTAGTCTTGAACAGTAGATGAAGGATGAGATTGAGCAGAATCAATGTATGTAACTTTTTGTTTATATCCTGCTTTAACTAAGGCAGAGTTATAAAATTCTGCCTTGTCGTTAAAAATGTCAACATTGGCGAATAGTTTAGACAATCTAACTGAAATGCTTTTAACTAAATTCTTAGTAATTGCCCTAGCGTGATTACTGGAAGGACTAATATACTTGAGATTGGTGGAAGGTTTGTGGTATGGGAAGTATGAGTTATTTTGCAAATTAAGAGTAATATCTAAGAAGTTAGCTTTAGTTAATTCATCGTCAAAAACGATGTGAAAGCTCGTTCTATGAAAGACCTAACTAATCTATTCTTAATCTTCTGTATTTTTTGATTTGAAATGTTTTGGAAGTAAATCAAACAATCATCACGATATAGACCTCCACAGATGTCTGGGAACTGGTCGGCCATTTCATAAAGTATATATGTGCCGACTAAATCAGCAATTTGAGCTGAATCTGAACTTCCCATTAGGACATCGAACGCATTGGGAGTATCCCTCCGGACCCACAACTTGTTATCGAACTTAATGATTGATTTTCTAGCAGCCAGTACCACATTAATTTTCTCTCTAGAGAGACCTGCTTTATTGTGTGCATGCCAGACTGCCTTATTGAGTGTAATAGGGTTGATTGATGAATAAAAGCTAGATATATCAAACAGAATAAATTTAGTGTTAACCTTATTAGTAATAGAAGTAAACCAATCTACAACTTGAAAAGAATTAGACCATAAGCTAAGTTTTTAATTTATTGATTAATATAGGGATATACTTATCTAAGATGTATTTACTAAGTCTACTGATGTCTGAGCTGGAAGGACAGATAAGACGTGAGGATGGGTTATTATAAAAGTTTTATTTGTGGTCTTTTAAAATAAATCGAGGCTGCCTGGGATTCAACGGTTCTGTCTTCATCTGTAATCCATACGATTCCATAATTCCTTTAGCTTCTAGGTTAGCCTGCCTGAGAGTATTCCTACTGGTGGTCTTGTAGTTTTTATGGATCACCTTTTCCAGCAGTTCCAAATAGTGGCTCTTGGTAAGCTTATAGAGGTTTCCGGTTTTATCAGATTGAACAAGGATGCAATCTATGTTATTGATTTCCTTAGAGACGTTGTGAAGATATCTAAGATGTTTGTTCCTGAGGGGTGAACGGTGAAATTTTATATTCTTCACGATGGACCATAGATCATCCTCGAATTGCTTCAATCTAGGGTTAGGTGGAGGGGTACCCTTCGATTTAAATAATTTTGTATACTCAGAAGAAATATTATTACTGGTCTGTTGTAAGTCCTTATTGTCGAAGAAGGAGGTGAGCCATCTGATGCGGTTGATAAATGCATTCGTCTTATTGATGAGTTCCTTAAGGAAAGCATTCTTTGGGGGAATAGGAATATCCTTAAGCGAAACGTTGATATTAAATCACTCCATTTGCGGTAACGGTTATATTAGTAGGTTATAAGATAATCTGTTGAAAAATATGTCAATGGGTTATTGAATTATCCTTTGTTTACTGTCAACATGGAAAATTCAATAAACAGTTACCGGGGTTGCAAAATTCACGCAAGTAACAAGGATGTAGCGCGACCTATTTAAAGGTAGAAACTCCGCGTTAATGCGCAGTAATTTGAATAGTATAAATAAATAAATGAGTTGAACGCAGATGAATTTTGCGACCCTGGTAACTGTTTATTGAAGTTTCCATGTTAACGGTAAACAAAAGATAATTCATTCATCCATTTATATATATATATATATATATATATATATATATATATATATATTATATATATATATATTATATATATATATATATGTATGTATGTATGTATGTATGTATGTATGTATGTATGTATGTATGTATATTTACATAATGACATACATACATACATACACACATACATGCATGCATACCTACCTATTTACCTACATACCTACCTGCATGCATGCATGCATACATACATACATACATACATACATACATACATACATACATACATACATACATACACATACATACATACATGCATACTACATACATACATACATACATGCATACATACATACATACATACATACATGCATACA
Organism: Octopus sinensis; assembly: GCF_006345805.1. Lineage (NCBI taxonomy): Eukaryota > Metazoa > Mollusca > Cephalopoda > Octopoda > Octopodidae > Octopus > Octopus sinensis. The sequence continues at coordinate 51,149,617 of NC_043011.1, forward strand.
TACATACATACATACTACATACATACATGCATACATACATACATATATACATACATACATACATACATACATACATGCATACATGCATACATACATACATAGTGATTGCTCCATATTCACAGGTGATTGCCGTTTTCTTGTGCTTCCTTGTTGTCGATCGAAATTCTGACTTTCCATCCATGACCTTTCAGATGGCCATACAATCCCCATTTCAGATCTGCATGGTTTGAAGCAGCCAGCTTTATAATGTTGTTGTATTGGATGCCAACTCTCCTCCCTTTCTAGATTGCATTGTAGTGAGGGGAGATTTAGTCACCGACTCTCCGACCATGAGCAATTAGTAGGATTATATAATTACTTACATATTTCTTTATTGCCCACAAGGGGCTAAACACAGAGAGGACAAACAAGGACAGACAAACGGATTAAGTCGATTACATCGACCCCAGTGCGTAACTGGTACTTAATTTATCGACCCCGAAAGGATGAAAGGTAAAGTCGACCTCGGTGGAATTTGAACTCAGAACGTAGCTGCAGACGAAATACGGCTACGCATTTCGCCGGGCGTGCTAACGTTTCTGCCAGCTCGCCGCCTTTTATATAATTACTTATAGCATATTTTTTTCAGTTTGTGATGGAACTGGTCCTGATCTGACCTTGCATTTAGTACTTGAGAAATAACATGTAGACTGTACAGTAAGGTATGTTGTTGAAAACAAAGCATCTATCAGGTAATTCAGTGTTGGATAAGGACGTCGGATGAATTTCCTTGTGGTAACTGTACTGGCTCTCTGTGCTCTGAGTTCAAATCTTACCGAGGTCAACTTCATGGTCGATAAATAAAATACCAGTTTCACGCTGGTCTCCAATCTTCCCTTTTCTCTCACCCTTTCTGGTTGTCTTTCTCTTCTAGAAGAAATCGACTGTTGTTAGACATGGACAAGCGTGTGTCGAATCTAAAATATCCGAGACACGAAGTAAGTCATGGCGGCACATTTACAACTCCATCAAAGAGTTAAGGGCGCATAGGACCATATAATAAGTAGTAAGAAGTAAATGAGAGCAAGTTGCTAGATTCTCATCACAAGGTAATATAAAAAAAAACCGTCAAATTACCTAGTGCCTGTTGCGCAATTAAATGATTCTTATTGAGAATTATTGCATCGCAGAACGCCAAGGCTTTCCGGTAAGTATATATATTGATTGATAAGAAAGTTATAGAACATTGCCCACGCATTTTCATTGAGGATTGATTGAAGACAATGTTTTTTCATCAACATGTCTGGTCATGCGTGCCATTTCATTGTAAAGAAAATATATACTATAACATGTAATAAGGCTATAATATATTGTGATTAGTATTTGTGATCATAGAACTGGTTGCTTAGTCAGAGTTCACCCACTGATAAAGAAAAACAACAATTTAATTATAATACTTTATAATATCGCGACCTCATTACGTGAGTATTACTTTATTTTTCAACACCTGTAATTGATTGGGACTTTATTTCATTGACACAAGGTGCTTTGGTTAGTTCTTCATTTTGTCGACCGAAGGTATTTAACTCTTTGTTGTTTGTTCCTTCTCGAGCCATGCCTGGCTCATAAGGGCCGGTTTCCCGGTTTCTTGGCGTATAGGTTCCCCACCTGGATGGGACGCCGGTCCGTCGCAGGTGAGCTGCAAGATGCAGGAGGAAAGAGTGACAGAAAGTTGTGGCGAAAGAGTCAGCAGAAGTTCGCCATTACCTTCTGGCGGAGCCGCGTGGAACTTAGGTGTTTTCGCTCATAAACACACACATCACCCGGTCTGAGATTCGAACCCGCGATCCCTCGACCGCGAGTCCGCTGCTCTAACCACTAGGCCATGTGCCTCCACAAGTAAATGCGCCATTTTAAAGACTAGCCAGTCTCATGGGCCCGGTTTCCCGGTTTCAATGGCGTATGTATTCCCCAGCTGGACGGGACGCCAGTCCATCGCAGCGTTACTCATTTTTGCCAGCTGAGTGGACTGGAGCAAAGTGAAATGAAGTGCTTTGCTCAAGAACACAACGCGTCACCCGGTCCAGGAGTCGAAACCACAATCTTACGATCATGATGCTGACACCCTAACTACTAAGCCACGCGCCTCCACAGGTATTTAACTTGTACTTTATTAAACCGACTCACAATATTTAACTAGTACTTTACTTTATCAATCCTCAGTAATTGACTAGTACTTATTTTATCAACCACTTTACTTGACTGGTACTTTATTTCAACGATCCAAAGTATTTGATTGGTACTCTATTATATCGAACCCAAGTACTGGAGAAATAACATGTAGAGTGTACAGTAAGGCATATTGTTGAAAACAAAGCATCTATCAAGTAATTCAGTGTTGGATAAGGGCGTCGGATAAATTTCCTTGTGGTAACTGTACTGGCTCTCTGTGCTCTGAGTTCAAATCTTACCGAGGTCAACTTCATGGTCGATAAATAAAATACCAGTTTCACGCTGGTCTCCAATCTTCCCTTTTCTCCCACCCTTTCTGGTTGTCTTTCTCTTCTAGAAGAAATCGACTGTTGTTAGACATGGACAAGCGTGTGTCGAATCTAAAATATCCGAGACACGAAGTAAGTCATGGCGGCACATTTACAAACCCATCAAAGAGTTAAGGGCGCATAGGACCATATAATAAGTAGTAAGAAGTAAATGAGAGCAAGTTGCTAGATTCTCATCACAAGGTAATATAAAAAAAAAAACTGTCAAATTATCTAGTGCCTGTTGCGCAATCAAATTATTCTTATTGAGAATTATTGCACCACAGAACGCCAAGGCTTTCCGGTAAGTATATATATTGATTGATAAGAAAGTTATAGAACATTGCCCACGCATTTTCATTGAGGATTGATTGAAGACAATGTTTTTTCATCAACATGTCTGGTCATGCGTGCCATTTCATTGTAAAGAAAATATATACTATAACAGGTAATAAGGCTATAATATAGTGTGATTAGTATTTGTGATCATAGAACTGGTTGCTAAGAGTTCACCCACTGATAAAGAAAAACAACAATTTAATTATAATACTTTATAATATCGCGACCTCAGTACTTGAGTATTACTTAATTTTTCAACACCAGTACTTGATTGGGACTTTATTTCATCGATACAAGGTGCTTGGTTAGTACTTCATTTTGTCAACCTAAGGTATTTAACTTGTACTTTATTAAACCAACTCACATTATTTGACTGGTACTTTACTTTATCAATCCTCAGTAACTGATTAGTACTTATTTTATCAACCACTGTACTTCAACACCAGTACTTGATTGGGACTTTATTTCATCGACACAAGGTGCTTGCTTAGTATTTCATTTTGTCAACCCAAGGTATTTAACTTGTACTTTATTAAACCGACTCACATTATTTGACTAGTAATTTACTTTGTCAATCATCAGTAATTGATTAATTCTTATTTTATCAACCACTGTACTTGGCTGGTACTTTATTCCAACGATCCAAAGAATTTGATTGGTACTCTATTATATCGAACCCAAGTACTTGATTGGTACTTTATTTTATTGATTCCAAGATACTTGTATGACACTTTACTTTATCGACTAGAGTACTTGATTGATACTTTATTTTGTCAACTCCCTGTGCTTGACCGATACTTTATTTTATTATCACGAAAGGATGAAGGGCAAAGCTGAGCTCGGCAGGGCACGAAATCGAAGAGACGACGAGCAAGGTCCAAAGTGTCACATGCAAGCACATACACCTCCAGCTATAACATCGATTTGCACATAACACGTTATAGGTAGGGTCTCACCCTGTACTGCATTGACTGAATGCATGAAGCGCATTCACATACAAAGAAAAAAAAAAACACTGCAGGCATCTGATTCCTGTATTATTAGCCTTGGCTGATCCAGGGAGAAACACAATTTGAAAGATAATAATAACAATAATAATAATAATAATAGTAACAATAATAATAATAATAATAATAATAATAATAATAATAATAATAATAATAATAATAATAATAATAATAATAACAATAATAATAATAATAATAACAACAATAACAATAACAATAATAATAATAATATTAATAATAATAATAATAATAATAATAATATTAATAATAATAATAATAATAATAATAATAATAGTCGATGTGAGAACTGTTGCTGCTCATGTATATTAATTTAACTTAAAAAAAAAAAAAATGAACGAACTATTGAGTTTGGTTTAATGGTCTACCAATGTATACTATGAGTTTCTTTGCCCTAGGAGTCGGGAAGACACTCGGCAAGAAATGGAAGCAAATTTGAAAAAGAAAAAAAAAAGTAATAATAATAATAATGATAATTATTATTATTATTATCATTATAATAATAATAATAATTGATATCGATGTATTTCATCTGTTACTTTTAATTTTGTCCCAGCACGTGTTTGCAACGCTATAACTTTGTAAATAAAAATTTAAAAAGCAAACTGTACCGCCAACCAACACTTTCTTTGTGAAAATAAGCAAATCTGCCAAATTTTTTTTGTCTGTTTCTTTACATTTCTCTTCTTTTTTTGCTTACTGTTTCATAATACAGATGCATATAGTGATTCCTTTAAATACATTTTGTTTGTATAAAGAACAGCAACAACAACAACAACAACAACAATAATAATAGTTTCTGTCACTGCAGTTCTGCAGCAGGTTCTCCTCCGACCCCTGTCATTCCCGTCCCTTCCCCATCCCCTCCCTTCTTCTTCTTCTTCTTCTTTGAAAAACATATCCACCTGGTGTTTGTTTAGTCCATGAGGACCGACAAATTACTTAGAGCTGTTGCCTATAAATAGGGACCATCTCAGTCTAATCACCATCAGACTGACCGTTTTTGGCTTTCAATCGGGCGTCACGGACCTTCACTTCGCAATGTAAATAAGTATACTACTACTACTACTACTACTACTACTACTACTACTACTACTACTACTACTACTACTACTATTATGTTCTGTTGTTTCAAGGGTTTGGTGTCGTGTGCCCGGTTAAATTTTGCTTCCTATTGAACCACAACTTGAGATTTGGGGACGAAGAGCTATTTTTAAAAATTTCTTTCCTGCTCTTTATTTTTATTTATATTTTTTTGTTCTGACTTTGTATCAAAGAATTTCTGGATTATACTTGCTGAACGTAATAGACAGGTCTTCAGCACTGAAACCTTTGTCAGGTTCAGATAAAATTTTTGAAGGTTTACTCTCAGAGTCTTTGTCACTACCATTATTATTATTATAGTGGAGGCGCAATGGCCCAGTGGTTAGGGCAGCGGGCGTTGTGAGTGTTTATTGAGCGAAAACACCTAAAGCTCCACGAGGCCTCGGCAGGGGATGGTGGTGATCCCTGCTGTACTCTTTCACCACAACTTCCTCTCACTCTTACTTTCTGTTGTACCTGTATTTCAAAGGGCCGGCCTTGTCACTCTCTGTGTCACGCTGAATATCCCCGAGAACTACGTTAAGGGTACACGTGTCTGTGGAGTGCTCAGCCACTTACACGTTAATTTCACGAGCAGGCTGTTCCGTTGATCGGATCAACCGGAACCCTCGTCGTCGTAACCGACGGAGTGCTTCCAAAAAAATATATTATTATAACCGAGCATTTTAGAGATTATTATTATTATTATTATTGTTATTATCATTATCATTATCATTATTATTGCTGCTGCTGTTGTTGTTGTTGTTGTTGTAGCGAGGTACAAGAAGTCAGTGCCATTTTGTACGAGATCTCGCTGATAGCCATTCCTTCTTGCTTATGCTGAGAAACACCGCGAAGCTGGTGGCTCACAGCGGACTCTTATTCCGCTCTATCTTCACCTGTTATCTCCAGAGGTAATGAACCTCACATGAACGGAGCTATAACGAACCACGCGCTGCCATAAAGATGGTCATTGGGAGCGAACCACATGAACAAGAACTAAAAATAAACGACTGTTGAATTGCACTCCGCTTGTAAACTTCTTCGTGTTCCAGATCCTCAAGACCACAGAAATAATTATAATGGGAGAAGGAGATACTCCACAGGTATCACAAGCCTTCAATTCCATTATAAAATGGTGACCCCGACGGAAAAATGATTTCAGCAGCTGCAAGCTTTCTCATTGTAGATGCCTCCCCCGAACTACAGAATGGCAGTCTGGCCCGACGTCAGAATATCTTTCCACGTTCAAGTGAACCTTTAGAATTCGTGTTTTTCGTCTCGAACTTGTACCTCGCAGAGTATGCTTTCTTCCTTACAAGGAACTACACGGTATTCTGTCAAGTAATCTCCTTTTGAAGTAATTTCTCCCACAATGTCGACCGTCAACGTTTGATGTCAGTACATACACCAAATGCAGCTACAGGACACTTCAAGCAAGCCGACCATCAACTTCTAGCCGTCGTTCCTGTCTACCGCAATGTTTGGATTGCCTCACGTGTTGAAAAAAAAAAAAAAAGAAGAAAATTACCAGTTTGCTCGCCATTTTCTGACGACTTCTTAAAGAAAATACAAAAATTTTTTTGAACGGACTGCAGCCCAGGTTTAGCGATTAAAAAAGAAATTTTTGTTTATTGTTACACATAGCATACAAAAAATTCAAAAATTTTGCTAAGAATATTATTTTTCGCACACACGTTACTATTCCAGCACTCTTCTCTATACAAAATGAGTCTTTCCAACTTACCCGCGTACTCTGGTGATGCCACGCTTTAGTTCGCTCAATTGGATGCGTATTTTTCCGCCCATGCAGTACTTCACCAACAGCAGCTAAATCTTTTGTACTGTGGGATGCCTGCATCCCTTGCATGCTGAGTGAAAGGTCTCAACACTGACCCATATCCGGACGCGATTTACGTGTTCGTCAAATCCGAGGTTCTCCATTGGAACAGACAATCCGCGGAAAGTAAATTCCAGACACTGATGCAAGATGAATCCTTGGGAGATAGGACGCCATCTCAGTTTTTTCGTCGTTTGCATGAACTCAGCGATACTCCACTTGAGGACAATCCTCTCCTTAGGAAATTGTTTTTCTCTTGGCTACTGCCGAATGTCCAATCCATACTGGCCACTACAGTCGACTCCAATTCGCTTGATCAGATAGCCACCATGGCGGACAAGATCATAGATTTCACTGTGCAGCCCGCACCTCACCATACCTGTTCGGATCCTGTAGTGGCTTTCTCTTCTACCACAAAGCCTTCTCCCTCGTCACATGGCGACGTTTTGGAGAGAGATGATGCATTAGCACGTCGCATGGACACATTGTGGTGAGAACATGCCAGCTCACGTCGTCCTCGCAGCAGAAACCGTTTTAAGTCACGGTCATCTAGTTCTACTCCAACGGTTTCCAATATCTTCTGGTACCAGTCCACATTCAAGGACAAAGCCCGTTGATGCATCCAAGCTGACGGGAAACTAGCTACGGAAGATTTGGGCACGTCAAATTCTTCCCGCAATTTTTCATCTCATCGTGCATTCTTTGTTAAGGAGCGTGTGTCTAACGAATCGTTCATGGTTGACAC
>NC_043011.1:51164667-51174667 GCF_006345805.1 Octopus sinensis
CAGGGGATGCTCATGTCGATCAATAAGCAAACTTTATTGTTTTGGTCTTTCACAACAATATCCGGTTTATTGGCTTTGATGGTTCGGTCTGTATGTACTGGAAAGACCCACAGAATCGTTACATTTTCTCCTTCAGTTACAGCTTCAGGGTGGTGATTATACCACTTATCGGCAGTTTTGATATTGTAATGCCGACTTATTAGCCAGTGTAGATATTGGCCAACTCTGTCATGTCTTAATTTATACTCCACTGGTGCTAAGACTTTACATCCAGAGATTAGGTGGTCCACTGTTTCAATCATGTCGTTGCAGAATCGGCATTTTGGGTCTGCTCCATTTTTCATCACATTGGCCTGGTAGTTTCGGGTTAATAGGCTTTGATCTTGAGCAGCCAGGATGAAACCTTCGCTCTCTGCTTTTAGCCCTGAGCTCCGTAGCCACTGATGGGTTTGCTTCTGGTCAACATCAGCTTGTTTGCTACGGGCCACATATTTGCCGCGCAGAGGTTTCTCCTCCCACCTATTAGCCAATTACTTGTGCGCTTTTTTCGTTGCCATTATTTTCACCTTCTTTGCAACAATAGTTGCCGTACTTCCCTCGGGTTGTTCAGCTTGGGTATCCTGCACGAGATCAATAGCAAATTTTTTGCTTTCCTTTATGATAGAATGAAGCTTCTTTCGTCTCTCGTAAATTTCCACGAGCTTTAGCATCCAGTCATTCGTTATTTCAAGATATTTGGCCAGTCCAATTGTGGTTGTTTAGTAAGCTAGTTCAAATTGGATCAGGCCTCGACCTCCTTGGGCTCTGGGGAGGTAAAGGCGATCTACGTCTGTCTTTGGGTGGTGCATCTTATTACAACTCAGCAGCTTGCGTATTTTCCTATCTATTTTCTTTACTTCACTCATATTCCAATTCAACACATTGTAACTATATGTAACAACTGGAATTGCTAAGGAATTTATAGCTAACACCTTGTTACGTACATTTAGTTCAGATTTCAGGACTGCTCGAACTCTCCTATAAAATTCCTTCCTGATCTTCTCTTTCATGCTTGCATGCTGAATACCAGAGCCTAAATATTTGTAGGTTGTTGTTATTATTATTATTATTATTATTATTATTATTATTATTATTATTATTATTATTATTATTATTATTATGTGAGGGGCTGGAATTAACAAAATTAATGTTGGAACTCCCAGAAAATGAACTTTTATTTAGCAGACTAGTATTATGAGAAGATATAATTTGTGAAAGATTCTTTGTGTTGGAGAAGGCAACTCTAACTATATGAGAATTAACAATTAAATAATATCTAGAATTTTTTGGAAAGATCTTACCAACCACTTCACGGAACTGCAAAGGAAAATTAGATTTAATTTGTTTTCCGTACGGAATAACAAACCAGACAGTTTTCCTAGTAATAGTCAAATTGTGAATGGTACTATCTTTAATGAACGGTGAAATACCCCCAGAGTGAAAAAATGGGCTTAAATAACGCTCGCCTCCCTTACCCCGTAAAGGAATTTTATGTTTTGTGTTGTTTACAATATTAGAATTAAAATCACTCTTCTTATTACAACTAGATTTCTAGTCTTGAACAGTAGATGAAGGATGAGATTGAGCAGAATCAATGTGTGTAACTTTTTCTTTATACCCTGCCTTAACTAAGGCAGAGTTATAAAATTCTGCCTTGTCGTTAAAAATGTCAACATTGGCGGATAGTTTAGACAATCTAACTGAAATGTTTTTAACTAAATTCTTAGTAATTGCCCTAGCGTGATTACTGGAAGGACTAATATACTTGAGATTGGTGGAAGGTTTGTGGTATGGGAAGTATGAGTTATTTTGCAAATTAAGAGTAATATCTAAGAAGTTAGCTTTAGTTAATTCATCGTCAAAAACGATGTGAAAGCCCGTTCTATGAAAGACCTAACTAATCTATTCTTAATCTTCTGTATTTTTTGATTTGAAATGTTTTGGAAGTAAATCAAACAATCATCACGATATAGACCTCCACAGATGTCTGGGAACTGGTGGGCCATGTCATAAAGTATATATGTACCGACTAAATCAGCAATTTGTGCTGAATCTGAACTTCCCATTGGGAGTATCCCTCCGGACCCACAACTTGTTATCGAACTTAATGATTGATTTTCTAACAGCCAGTACCACATTAATTTCCTCTCACAATAAAGAGAGACCTGGTGTATTGTGTAAAAAGAATTTGAATAGCATCTGCGTTCAACTCCATTTATTTACTTATATATATATGTATATATATATAAGTATGTATATATAATTCCTCAACATGCTACTAGTGTCTCTTATCTAAGTACAGCATTCTTACGTTTCAGAGGCAGGATTTAATGCCTCTTTCCTATCAAGTTTTAGCATAAAATCTCCATGAAACCATATTCTGCTGTGTTTAAAATCAGAACCTCCCAATGAAACCAGTCTTTACTATCATCCAGAATGTTTCCCATTCATATTAGTGTAACCGTGAAATGACCAAGAAGATAGCATTAAGCTATGTACTCGTGTGTCACAGATTCGCGGCTGCAATTTGCGATTCGTTTTTTTCTCTCTGGACAGGGCACTGGTTTCTACACTGTATGAATTTCACCTTTACCCACCTGTACAACGTAGTTCCTAAATAATAAGGCAATGTTACCTGTGATAAACAGGTGGAGTATTTATCTTACAACCGCTTTCGGTAGCGAATTGGCACAGACGTTAGCGCTATCACGTGGTTGTTCGGTGTAGGCCCTCCTTCGTCGAGTCATCATTATGCGAGGTGGAGTTAGCGTAAGAAGGGCTGATGTAGTAGATTCATAAATTAAATGTGAGATCAGGATGGTTGCATATATTTGACTAGGGAAACAGAGCACGAATCTCAAGAACATTCGAAATGCTGTTCATGGCATACCTTCAAGTTGACTGGTCGATTTTTAGGTTGTTCGCGTGAAACTTTTTTGATAATTTCACAGTTGGGGTTTAAATCCCTAAAGTACATTGGACGAAATATCCTGCAGTATTTGTTCCACCTCTCTTCACTCTGAGTTCAACTGCCGAAGTCAACTGTACCTTTTATTCTTTCGGGGTCAATAAAATAAAACATTAGTTTAAGGAATGAATTGATAGAATCATTAATGATATCCATTACGGCTTCTATTCCGGTATTTTGCGTCCCGAGTTATTGATTGGCTGTATTAATTCCTCGCTTGGTTTAACACCACCATCTGGCCCTTAGGTTTTTTTTTAGTAGAGTTCTCTATGCTACACGCATTCGGGTTAAGTGGAGACCCAAATAGTCTCGAAAGTCACCCAAAAAATAGAGTCTAGAATACCTGACAAAATGCCAAAACGCTTGGTGGTGTAAGGACCGTGCGAAGCGAGGTGATGAGAATGGCTCCTTAGTACATCACAGTCCTTGCAATAAATATATAATTTGAATAGTACATGTAAGTGCCAGAGGGGAAAGGAGGCACAACCGCGTAGAATGATTAAGAGAAGATTTATTGAAATGTTAATATCTGTGTCTGTGTGTGAGTCATGTATACAGAATAATAGATATGCCGTGGTGGCGAGGCACAAAGAAGCCAGCGCCATTTTGAAACAGCGAGATCTCAGAAACCACATCTACACCAAACACAGACAAATATACAACTTCACCCCCAACTACCTCAAAAAAGCAAAACACACAGAGGAACAGTATTATCAAACTGACACACAAACACATCAGTAAAACATACCCACTCCAAACTCTGTGCTGACAATGAGCGCTAATAAAAAAAAAGCCCCAAACTAATGTCCTTCGTCGAAAAAAGGAAAACATTGAAACAGAGTGAAAGGTCTTCAGGACCAGCACTTTCAAGGTGCCAAAAATGTTACAGTATTATGGTTACGGTTGAATTTGGAGACAAAATATTGAGGGAGAATTTTCCTAATCATGTGAGAAGTCTAAGCTCAAGGGCCAGCAGTAAGCTCCAAAAAGACTTTCCAAAGGAAACTCAAAGTCCCTATTGTGACTGTGTCACTCGGTCTTCGAGACCACCAAGTAGGTAAATAGCTCGTTTGTTTTACTCCTCTTTCTCTTTCTACCAATATAACAACTTTGAGAGAGGGGTATATAATGTGGTCACAGTGGAAGTAGGGTCGCCTGCTTAATGACCTTAGGTTGCTAGATTTTGGTGTGACAGCTATCGACGAAACCTGGATTTCCGACACACGTACCTTAGCACCTATCTTTGGCGATTTTGAGATCTTCGCATGTCTTACTCTGTAAGAACTAGTGGTGGAGTGGCGGTAGTTTTGGAAAGGCCTGGGTCTCATGATTTAGTCGATCTTCTTTGATCCAAATGGTAAGTTGGTGATCCTACGCATCAACAGAAGCGAACGTCATGATTTAGACTAGTCCTTGTGTATGTCTCGACTGGGACAGGGACACCTACATTTCATTAGGCGTCTGGAGATTTTCTGGAAACATCCCGCTTTTTAGTGCTAGTAGGCGATTAGAACACCGTTTTGGATGCATGACTAGATTGTATGAGGCTAGCTGATAGGAGAGGGAGGTGTAAAAGTTTCGCAAACTGTTCAGTCGTTTCCAGCTGACTGACAGGTACCGACTGGGTTTTCCGAATGTGCCAATGTGGACATGGGGAAACAGCCCCAGATCATCCAGAAGATTTTTAGGTAGAAGCCAATAGATAGGGGTAGCATAGGTTACTTTCTCTTTACTCTTTACCCTTTTACTCTTTTACTTGTTTCAGTCATTTGACTGCGGCTATGCTGGAGCACCGCCTTTAGTCGAGCAAATCGACTCCGGGACTTATTCTTTGTAAGCCCAGTACTTATTCTATCGGTCTCTTTTGCCGAACCGCTAAGTAACGGAGACGTAAACACACCAGCATCGGTTGTCAAGCAATGCTAGGGGGACAAACACAGACACACAAACATACACATACATATACATATATATACATATATACGACAGGCTTCTTTCAGTTTCCGTCTACCAAATCCACTCACAAGGCTTTGGTCGGCCCGAGGCTATAGTAGAAGACACTTACCAAGGTGCCACGCAGTGGGACTGAACCGGAACCATGCGGTTGGTAAACAGCTACTTACCACACAGCCACTCCTGCGCCATGTTCACATTTCAAAGTTGTTGGCTACAAAGATAGCAAATGTGTGATCTGTACGGTTGATAGTGAGGCTGCATAGACAGAGGCCCTGGAAACAAAATTTGTTTTTTTCCCAACGCGCCAAGTTTACGGAGACCGGGTAGGAGAATTATTTATGAGGAAGTTGACAGGGACAATCGTCAACAGCCGATGGTGTCTAGTCCTGAAAATGGCTAGTAGATTTGAATCGATTAGGTTTGTTAGAAAATAGAGAATGAGATTTCCAGAGTAGAGGGAGAGCTAATTAGTAATCTAGAAGAGGTACTTAGTAAAGGCATTGCGACCGAAGCCTGCCGGCGAGATTGGCTCTTGAATGATTCTTCAACGTTAAGCACAAAGGTTGCCTTGTTGGAGCTAGGGTGCGTGCCCTAAGACATGAGGAAACAAAAGCTGTTCGATGGGCTTTGGCAGTAGAGGTACAACGAAGCAACAAATCACAATTCGGTCTTTGACAGATCGGCAGGGGTACGTGCTGCTCGATTTTAAGCAGATATGTGGGCTTTTCAGAGGCACTTTGCTCAACTATTTGTTGGTGGACCGAAGCCCCGGGTGGATTTTATTGCCCACCTCGACGGCCGGCAGCAGTTCTCGTCTAGGGACGCGGAATCCTGTAAAGGGTTGATAACAGCTAACGAAATACAGGAAGCGATGAGTGGCTGCACGAGAGCGAAGTCGCCGGGAGTGGTTTTTCTGCCCTACGAACTTATCTTCATATGCCAGACTTGTGCGGGAGCACCTTGGCATATGTCTAGTGCAACTGGCAACAGAATGCTAGTCTTGTGAAAAGAGGTGTGGTGGTGGCGGTGCTGAGTAAGGACCAAAACAAGGGGATAATTTTTAACAAGTCTACATCTGTAACTCTGTTAAATGTAGAGTTTAAAATTTTGGAACAGTGCTAACTGAGAGGTTAACGCTTATCTATACTCTGTACTATACTATGCAGATCAATCCACAACCTCAACCTCATGTGATACTTTATAGAAATAGTAGGTAAAGAACCTAGCATGGATGGAATCATGATCAGTTTAGTTAAGTTGAAAGATTTCGATAGGGTCAACTATCTTTACTTAGCAGCTGTTCTGGAGGAGGCTGGTTTTGTGTCCGTCTTCTATTGTTGGATCGCTGCAACATACGACAACATTTGTTTGGTGATCAGAGTAAAGGCCACCAGTCGGAACCTTCAGTATTATGCGTTCGGTGTGTCAAGGTGACCCTTAATCCTCTTCTGTACGTACTAACTCTAGAGCCGTTGCTGTAGTAGATGGTGGTTTTTGAGGGGCATCCTGCGAGAGGTAGAATGCAGAAGATCCATGTTCGCATATGCGGAAGATATCACTGTAACAGTGTCGGACAACAAATACATCAAGGTGATTGACATTACTCTAGGGCAATACGAGGTGTGAGAAGAGTAACAATTATTCAGAAGTCGTTGGGCCTGCCGCTCGGTACAAGGAGAGCCAGGTCCTTACTATCCAACAGCGTTGTGAGGTATTGGACAGACGAACGGTTACATTGCTCAAGATACGGTTTGGTCCAGACCTCCATGTGGACAAAATGTGGAGAGAAGTGACGAGTAAGGTTGCTAATTTCACCCAGAAATGAGACGAATAAAAACTATCCCTGAAGGATCGAGTGGAGGTAGTAAATACCTACACCGAATCTATCATCTTCTGCTGCCCATCGGAACCGTTCAATAGCTTGTGTTGTGTCCGTCAAGGATGCTCCTTTTCTTCCCTTCTTTGAGTTACTACTGCAAAAGGTGGAATTTTTTATCTTACCTTGTTTCATAGGTGACTGGAATGGAGCGCTTTTTGTGGAGGGGACGTGTTTTGCCGCTCAGACGGTCCATTTGCTGTCAACATCCACTGCATGGACTGAGCGTGCTGTGGATAATGATGTCCAGACATGTGCTGAGGCTACGATATCTCCAGAATTTCGTTGATGGTGAGCAGGTGTTGTAGTCGTTTGTTAGACGCGACTTCCGCAGCTTGCCTCCTTGATAAGACTGTTGTTCTGGATCAAACGCAGTCCGAGGCAGAGTACGTGGCACTTTTTTGTGTCTTTCCTGTTCCAGAGTGTGAGCGAGTGTTGCAACACCATGTCATGGCGTAATTTGTATCTTCTTGGGTAAGTGCTCTTTTGTACCCCGCCAGGATATATGCCAGGGTGTCTCGTTCTCTACAAATCCTACACAGTTGGTTAACTTTCATAGCCCATCTGTGCAGGTTTACTGGCGCTGGAAGTGCATCATACACCGCCCGCGGCAAGAAGGAGATGTGGAAAGGCTCTAGTCTCTACGGGTCTGTCCACGTGATCTTCCTTTTAAGGAGTTTCCTTTGAATCCAGGCTTTCTGGTGGAGTACATCTGCCTGGAACATAGTCCTCCTTTCCTTGGTATCTGCCTTCTTCCATTGTTGGAAACGGGAAAACTCGAAATCCTGTCGTTCTGTGCATGTAATTCCAACGGCGTTGCATACCTTCTGCATGTTTTCAGCCTGTGCGACGGAAGTGATGACTAATCACTTGCACCCTGAACTCGAGTGCTTGGAAGCAGTTCGTGTTGGTAGAACAATGCCCTGAATTTTCCTGGAAGTCCCGGTCTTTCAATCTTTCTCAGTCACTCCTCTGTCTACTTTTCAGAATTATTGACTTTGCTTGTCATAGAATGAATTGTTAAACCGATTCCCAAGGCATTTGATCACATTTTCTTCAATTGACGGAATAGCCTCTCCTTGTACTTGCAGCTTGATCTCGTTCGTTCATTTACCATTTCATATCGCCTTACTTCTAGATTTCTGAGGCTAAGACTTCATTCTAGCCCAGGTTACTATGTGTTGAAGTGAGCGAGTATTGCAACACCTTATCATGGCGTAATTTATATCTCCTTTGGGTAAGTGCTCTTTTGTACCTTGCCAGGATATATGCCAGGGTGTCCCGTTCTCTACAAAGCCTACACAGTTGATTCACTTTCATACCCCATCTGTGCAGGTTTGTTGGCGTTGGAAATGCATCATGCACCGCCTCCATATGGGCTGTGATCATCACTGTAAGATCGTCCGTCCGTCAAAATCCTTAGTGGATGTGGTTGACTGCCTGACTCCATTGTTGATCTTTGGACTTCTTTATCTGCAGCTGTTTTTAGGAGGTTCATTCTGCAATAAAAAGAACGGGGAGAAATTGTGAAGCCAGTTACAATTCCCGGATCTAGTCTTCCTCATCTGCAAAATGAACAGGTCAGACGCCAAACTCTAAATTTCATAGGGTACAACCTTAAAGTCGACACCATTCCGCTAAATGCAGAAAATTTGTCTCGCTATTGGCTAAAAATACAATTTTTTTCGATTTTTAAACCTCTGTAACATTTTTCTCCATTTTTTTCCCCCACAACATCCTACATTCAAAGCAATGAGACTAGAAGGCTACCAATTTTCAGATTTTTCATTGTCTTTTAAAAAATGTATATTTTGCAAATGAAAAAAGCTAGATCCCAATTCTCTTCTCCAAGTCTTGCCACCAAGTCGTAAAGTGGGCCATTTTGAAGCACAACTAGATTCCTCCAAAGTAGCTGGTGATTGTTCCTTTGATGTGCAGATGGATATGGTAGTGACCTAGGGCTGCATATATGAAGGCATGAGAAACTGATTCATACACATTTTCCCAATCTACCCAGACCACTGTCAAGTCACCTTTACTGTTTTTAGTCTCCCGGATCATTTGACTGAAGGCTCCAGTGTCTTTTTCAGTTTTCTGGCTAGAGATATTTACATAAGAAAAATTATTATTTTATTTATTTCATAAAAAATATTGTTTAATTCTATTTGCTTATTTATTTAACTATTATCATTAACCTGAAGATTGACTATAATTTTAGTTCGAATTTATTTCAATTGAATTTAAACTTAATTGTAATTTGAATTTAATTATAGCCATGAGACATACATAGTGTTTTTACTTATTATATTATATTTATCATTCTTTTTATACTTTTTGGTTAAAAAAATTTTAAATCTTATACATTATATATATTAGATATTATATTAATTATATTTATATTATTTGTTATTTATGTATTGGTTTATGTCTATCACTGCTTGAGTTGCCTAATAGTGGTTTTGTCTCTAATTATTATATATATATATATTATATATATATATATATATATATATGATAGCATTAACAATATTGTGAATTCTTTATTACTTACAATATCATCATCTGCTTAAGTAATATTGTTTTCTTTTCCTTTCTTCTCTTTTTTTCTAATGTCAACCATAACAGCAGCTTATCGGCGCATTTGCTACTTCACCAACTGGGCCCAATACAGACCTGGACAAGGCAGTTTCAAACCAAGTAATATTGACCCATCATTCTGCTCCCACATCCACTATGCTTTTGCAAAATTGACTGGTAATTCATTGGCTCCAACGGAGACCAGTGATCTTTCTATAAATGGTGGAGAAGGAATGTGAGTATGATTGTGTATTTTTTTTTCTTTTTAAACAATATGAAAGTAAGCCTCCTATTGTAAGTCTCCTTGGAACTGTCTAGTAACCATGGCTTGTATTCAGTTTGAACTTTTTACTCTTTATTTCAAAAATCCTCTTATCAACAGTGTGATGTGTGATATGTAAAATATAAATTTGAAGTTAACAATCAATTAGTAATTTCAATTAGTAATTTTGGTGAAAAGTTGGGCATAAGAAGCATCAAATGTGGTGTGCAAGAGAGACGACTGCACTGGTATGGTCATATGCTACGTATGGATGAGGACAGCTGTGTGAGGAAGTCTCACTCCCTAACTGTGGAAGGAACCC
>NC_043011.1:51179667-51284667 GCF_006345805.1 Octopus sinensis
AAGTGCCATCAAGCACTGACATCTCTCCACCAGGTGAGCAATGCGGTCGGTGGTAGTTCCACTCTAGCGTTCTATAGAGGGCTAGTGGAGGGAAAGTGCAATGATGTTTTTGGAGAAACTCTGGGGGTTGACAAGGATCAATTAACTAGTCTGTTTTGGAGAACTTTCAGGCCTGGACCTTTGGATAACTTCCAGAAATCCCTTGCCTAGCAGCGCTACCGAAAGGTGCTACCTGTTTTGGGATAAACTCTACAGGCACAGAAGTGCTATCAGACAGGCCTGCCTGAAGTCTGTGCAGAGTGATGAAACTATTCTGCATGCCCTCATCCAGTGCCCAAGTATTGCTGACCTGTGGGGTTTATGTCAAATGCCTGCTGTTGTGTGTAGGATGGATCCAGCTATCAGCTGAATCCATAGCAAAGATTGCCCCACTGCTCTCCTTTGACTGGGAGGGGCAGGCAGTTTTTATTTGTCCGGTGGATGTAGCAAAAGAGGTAGTATGGTGGACTTGTCTGAAAGGGCTAAAGTCAGACACTTTCCTCTTTTGCCAATCCCTCATCAATTTTTTCAAGTTTCACTTAAAAAGGAAGTTGAGGCTGGAGAGAGACGTGTTGTTTTCTGCTCTCGTCTTCCAGTTTAACTCCCCTCTCTCTCTCTCTCTCTCTCTCTCTCTCTCTCTCTCTCTCTTCTCTCTCTCTCTCTCTCTCTCTCTCTCTTTCTCTCTCTCTCTCTTTGTACATAATCAGCAAGAGGTTCTTTCTGCTGCTTCACCCATCCTGCACACAGCCTCTCTTTGCGCTTTTACCTCTCGATCTAATAGCTCTTTAGACAAAGAGTTTACCCTTATGCAGACAATGGGAGTGATTCAGACAAACTATTGAAAGTGATGAAGAAAGTAGCAATTCTGGTGAACAAATTTGGTAGTTGAGATATAGGACTATTATTGTTATTCTCCTGAATTCTTTTGTGATTCTGTCCATTAGTTTGCCTGCAATTATTACTCTGGAACTGTGTATGCAACTATTTTTTTGCTCAGAAACCTAGATGGAGGATAAAGTTAGACACAGGGGCCCAGTTCTAAGAGGGTTAAATATATGAAAGATTCTAGGCATTAAAAGCTGTAAAGCAGTATGGCATTATGAATCATCTTTAGAATCTTTGATTTCTTTTTCTTCTTTTACTATTCTAAATATATCATTATATGCAGTATCAGCGGGCCAGTGGATTGGCAGAATCATTAGGGGTGTTGGACACTGTATTTTTTTGGTTCTTTATGTTCTGGGTTCAAATTCCACTTATGTCAATTTTACCTTTCATATTTCTTGGGCTGATAAAACAATGTACCACTCAGTATTGTGATCAATTTAATTGACTGTCAATTTGTGCCAACAAGCAATATACTAATATGGAGTAGTAGAGTCCAAATTCCTGCATGTCCATGGAACTCTGATGTCAGGTGAAGCAATGTTCTGATTGGAGTACATATCAATATTAGTTATCTAAAGCATCCCATATTTTTTATTCATACAACATACACACTTACATACAGACATCCTAGCATTTACCAATACTTGTATATGCATTCTCTGTTTCTTTAAAAGCCAACTATTAAACACCATTATCCTTTAACATCTGTTAGACAATACTGGCATCAGTTGGGCGATGCAAAAAGAAAATTTGAAGAATGCATGAAAAATCAGTGGTGCTTATACAGAACATAACCTATGATCTTGCAGGGAAATAAAAATATCATTTGACTGAAAGCTATTTGCAATTTATGTCTAATAATTTGTCTTCCAATATTTTCTTTAATAAACAGGAATTACGAGCAGCATTTGACAAAGAAGCAACAGAAACAGGGCAGACACCACTCATTCTGACATGTGCAGTAGCTGCTGGAAAATCAAAAATTGATGCTGGATATGATGTCCCAACTCTTGCTAAGTAAGCTTACTTATCTATCTGTCTGTCTGTCTGCCTGTCTAATGGCTTGTCTATTTATTTGTCTATCTCCTGTACACACACACACAAACACACACACACACACACACACCACACACACACACACACACACAACACACACACACACATGTATGTACACATGCATGCTGTTTGTTCTTGGATAAGGTTCAGCTAGTGAAAGCACTCAATTTATAAGAGTTATAAGTATTATTTTTATATATAGCAACTTAATTGGTATTAGTAGCAACTCAGCTTTATGTTTGGGGGAAACATCATAATTTGTTTGAGGTAAATGAAACTAAATCACCTTATTCATTAATCAAGCTGCATACTGCAAAACATGACTCCTGGTAATATACAAATCACTAGAAAATATGACTGACAAACCCAACTAAGTCAGAGAGAGACCTTAGAAGCAAAAAATTACAAAAGCATATAAAAAAGTTTAGAAAGATAAGTGATGAGTTCCAACAATGGCCTGGTATTAAAACAATTATTAACTTGTTCAAAGACACTAGGGATAAATCTAGAGCTAAATTCGTACAGTTCAATATTGTGAACTCCTACCCCTCAAAGTTGGGATCCTTACTTGACAAGGCCCGAGAATTTGTAAATAATATAAATAAAATAATAAAATAATAATAAAAAAGATAAATGTATTGAATTGTTCTAAAGAGGCAACGAGGGAACCATCACTCTGAAAACAGCATCAAAGTCTTCCTCATATGGTCTCTACAGACCAGAGGTTGAACACCAACAATCAGTTCAACCTCTGGAGAACCAGTTAAGGATCAGAAATTAATATCAAGCACATTCAACCTTAGAAAATCTGCCTCAACAAATTCTGTTTGACCCATGCATGCATAGTGGACATTAAAATAACAATGACGATGATAACAATGACAATGGCACTATATGATATCCAGAGCTCAAATTCTTAAATCACAACAACCAAGTAAGTGTCACAAAGTTAGAATTAGAAACACTGCAAAACTGATGACTGATTCAATAGTTTAGTGAAAGTTATTAATGATAGACCAGCTCTGTATTCAGAAGCTTGATCTGGTAGAATGTTGAGATTATTCACAAAAGGGAACTGATTGTTGGTGTTCAATCTCTGGTCTGTAGGGACCATATGAGAAAGACTTTGATGCTATTTTCAAAGTGGTGGTTCCCTCATTGCCTCTTTGGAACGATTCAATAAATTTAACTTTTTTATTAAGGATACACTCGACAACAGCAGATTCTTATGAGTTCACAGTATGAGATATATTCAAAATGCCTCAGTCGGCCTAACTGCCAAGAGTTGATATCAGATTATATAAGAATATTTACTGAAATAATCTGGCAACAAAACTAGATGATATTAAATATTCATCCACTTTAAACCAAACATAAACACACACACATGCACACACAAAATGGTAAGCATCAGTCCATATAATTTCCTGAGATCTCTGGCATATTCATACTTACAGTTAAACACTTTGTTTTCTTTCCTTTGTGAATATGAAATCTTGAGACTACAGGAAACAAAATATGTTCTATTTTTGTTGTATGGCTACAAAAATGTGTCTGTTATGATGGCTGTTGTCAACATTATGGTTTCTTGTTTCTTTTCCTCTTTTAAAATCTAGAAACATGGATTATATAACAATCATGTCGTATGATTTACATGGTTATTGGGACCACAAAGCTGGACAGAATGCACCACTGTATGCAGCTTCATATGCAACAGGAAATGGCCGTCAACTAAATGTGGTATGTAGAACAGTATAGTCTGGAAGTGGTCTTCAGTAATAAAAATTATATTCTAAAGTTTTCCATTCTGAAGAAGTTTGTATTCTCTGAAGAAAAAGGTGATACTGATATTTTGGGATTCTTTGTCTAAGAGAGAAACTATATTTTTTTTTCCCTCTCAGACAAAGGATCAATCTCAAAATGTCAGTATCTTCTTCTCTACATTGCTGACTAACTTATTCAAAATCACAAATATGTATATGGTAAGGGTTTGTCATTGACAGTTTCTTACATACTACCATGTTTTTAGCTTCATTTGTAGAGCTTTTTCGTGAATTGGGGCTGAACAATAATTAATAGGAACCAATGGCTTTCATTGTTAATGAAAGAAACGACTTTCCTGTCTCTAGGACAACATAACATGACCCCCATACACACAGGTCCATCTGTACTGGGTAAATCAATGTACTGGGACCTATAATATGTATTTATTTATAGCAAGCCACAGCATACATAGATTAGAATTGGGCTCCTAGATGTCTGAGGTCCCTGGGCAATATGGTTGAGGATAAGGTGGTGAGCTGCTAGAATCCTTAGCACACTGGGCAAAATGCTTAGCAGTATTTCGCCTGTCTTTAAATTCTGAGTTTAAATTCTGCTGAGGTCGACTTTGCCTTTCATCCTTTCAGGGTCGATAAAATAAGTACCAGTTGTTCACTGGGGTTGATGTAATCAACTTACTCTGCCTCCCATCCCCATTCCAATAACTGGTCTTCTGCCAAAATTTGAAACCAATATAATTGTTGAGGATGTTTAATGTCTGTGGTTGAAATATTATGAGTTCTGAGTTCAAAACTAGTCAAGAGAAATTTTTATAGACTGGTTGGAATTGTGCACCTGAAAACAATTGATAGGTGTACTGAGTAAAATGTAATGTAAAGCTAAAAATATATAAAATTTTTAAGCTAATCATCCAGACGTTTTTAAAGTTAAAATATATTTATTGATTCCTTTTGAATGGGTACCTTTACCAATATTTTTTGGAAATATTAAAATGGAGTGTTGTAAATTTCCTGTTTTTTAAAGTATTAAATGTAAGAATTTGGATTCAAACCAGCTTTGAACCAGATAGCAGAACTAATCTACCAGTAACTTGTCTCGTAATATTAGGATCTCACCAATAAAATGTGATACTACTGTTGTGAATATGACTTCAACGAGATTGTGTGATGTTCATGCCCTGTTAGTAACATAATTAATTGTAAAATAGTTATAATCAAGAACTGAAAATTTTTTTGCAGACTTGAAAACTCTTTTCTGCTCTGGAAAATCATATTTATTACAATAATCTCACTTACCTTCTTAGTTCAGTATATATAAGTATATATATTTTATACTTTTTTTTTTACCTATGTTTTTTTATTCATTTTTGTACCTCTTGCATAGGAATGGGTCATGGACTACTATGTTTCAGAAGGAGCACCAAAGGAAAAATTAAATGTGGGTTTGGCCACATATGGAAGAGGTTTCACTTTATCCGATGCTACAAATTCTAAACCTGGAGCTCCATCAAGTGGACCATCACCTCCTGGCAAATATACTGGAGAGGATGGATTTTTGGCTTATTATGAAGTAAGAAATGTTCTCTTATCTATCTTTGATCTCATTAGTATCAACATAATTCTACGCCCTATATGATTCTCTCTTTCTTCTGATGAAGAACTAAACGTTGAGACACTTTCTTTTTTCCTTAAATACCTTATTAGTCAAACTTTGTTTTTTTTTGGTTGTTCTTTTTAATGTTTATTGTATTTAAACTATACATACATAAATGCATATGTACGAGTGGCGTTCAATAAGTAATGCTCCTGACCCACTTCCCATAGCAGTAGAGCAACGACACTTGGCACAGTTATTAGTCTTTTCCTACATAGGAACTACCCAGAGTTATGCATTTCTCCCATCGTTTGATACAGCTCTGGAGACCGTTTTTGTAGAAGACCCCAGCTTGGTCCTCCAACCACGATGTGACTTCAGGAATCAAGGCTGCATCATCTGGGAAACGCTTTCCTTTCAAAATCAACTTCATGGCTGGGAAGAGGTGAAAATCAGAGGGTGCAAGGGGAGGAGTTCATAGCTGCACGCCTGTGCTTCTGATCTGGTGACACGCGAGTTGTGGACCGGAGCGTTGTCCTGCAGGAGGAGGATGCCTTTGCTGATCTTGCCCCGCCTCTTGATTTTGATAGCTTCTCTTAATTTCCTCAAAAGTGAAGCATAATAGGCTCCTGTAATTGTGGTGCCTTTTGCCAGGAAATCTGTCATCACTACTCCGTCCTGGTCCCAGAAGACTGTGAGCATAACCTTGTCAGCGGAGGGCTGCACCCTTGCCTTCTTTGGAGGAGGTGAGTCACGGTGCTTTCACTGCATTGACTGGGCTTTGGTCTATGGATCATAG
The DNA here is from genome assembly GCF_006345805.1 of Octopus sinensis. Lineage (NCBI taxonomy): Eukaryota > Metazoa > Mollusca > Cephalopoda > Octopoda > Octopodidae > Octopus > Octopus sinensis. The sequence continues at coordinate 51,185,825 of NC_043011.1, forward strand.
TGATGGACCCAGGTTTTATCCTGTGTGATCAGTCTTTTGAAAAATTTTGACTCATCTTCTTGGCACATCTCCAAATTCATCCTCGAGCACTCAACGCGTTCTTGCTTCTGGAAAGGTGTGAGCAACCTGGAAATCCATCTGGCAGACACCTTTTGCATATGCAAATGGTCATGAATGATAGTTTCCACAGACCCGGTACTAATATTGACCTTATGGGCTATTTGGCGAATAGTTATGCGTTGACCTTCCAAAATGGCAGCCTCAACTTGACGGACAGACGTCTCATCAATGGCAGAAGGGGGCAACCAGATCTGGGAGCTGTTTCCACAGAGTTCCGACTATGTTTGAATTCACAATGCCAGCGTTTTACAAGGTCATATGATGGGGCATCATCACCATAAGTTACTTTCATTTCATCAAAAGTCTCCCGTGGTGTGCGTCCTTTCAAATACAAAAACCAGATCACTGCTCGACACTCAACAGGCTCCATTTCACACTTGACTCAGTTCAAACACCTGTAAATCAGAAACCACAATTAGTTCAGAGCTGTAATTCACCACTTAATCTATAGAGGTATAAATAAGTGCACATGCAAAATTTCAGCTAGATCAAACAACTGTAAGTGGGTCAGGGGCATTACTTATTGAACGCCCCTCGTACACACATATGTACATACATTCATACATACATACATGCATACATATACACGTACACACATTCATACATATATACACTCACACACACACATATGTATGTATGTATATATACATACACACACACAAATATATATATACACACACACACACACAAATGCAAATCTGCATATGTATTTAAATCTGTCTGTCTGTCTGTGTACTTGTTTTTACATCTACCAATAAGAGAACAAGGGGCTAAACACAGAGGGGCCAAACAAGGACAGACATAGGTATTAAGTCGATTACATCGACCCCAGCGCGAGCTACATATATGTTACATGTTATCATGTGGCATTTCATGGCTATATTTTCAGATTTGTACAATGAAGACAGAAAGCGACTATCACTGGATGGATCAAGCTAAAGTACCCTACATCGTCAAAGGCGGAACTTGGGTTGGTTATGACAATGTCGAGAGTTTGAAACTAAAGGTAAGACAGGCAGCTATGCATTTTATATGTACATACATAAATATACTGGGAAAAGGCACTGCGAAGCATGACGTGTAACCAAAGATCTGGTTCAGTAGTGAGTTCCACACTCCAGTATTCAATGTAGTACAACACAGGGCATTGTAATAGGTTTGTGTATGGAGCAGGAGCCAATTAATAGAAATAATAAAAATATATAGAAAACAGGTGTGGTATTCTATGTTTAATAGAACATACAAATCATCTCAACAAAATGCTGTGATAATTACATAGCATGGCCTCCACAATGGACGAAGAGAGGAGTCATTGAAAAGGTTGCAAATAGCAACAAAAAAGCTTTGATGAATAATGCAAAAGCAAAACAAATGCCTGACTTTTTAAACCAACAAGTTAAACAAAGGATCGATTAGCTGTTTGGATAGATATTTAACCAACTGATTAATAATAAGGAAGTGGAATTGAACCAGTGCATGTGTTATTGATATTGGCATTATGACTCTCCCTAGACACAACAAAATTTGTTTCGACACACAAATTCACTTCAAAGAGTCTTGCAAACCAAATACAAAGATGACATTGTAGAAACATGATGTAATTTAAACTTCTGTTGATTCATATACATTTGCCAATATTTTAAGTATATGAACACAGTACATATTATTGCTTCCACTGTACACCAAACACCAGAAACAGCTGTAAAGACTTACTCATATTCTCCACTCTCTTATTTGTGAGGTTTGAGTAGCAATTCCTATGATTTTTACCTACTTGTCCAAAATCAAATCAAAATGAAGGACTACTTGAATTCTCCTCTATTTCATCAGTGATGTTATAGTATGAACTCTGGTGCTTTTCTATGAGGATTCACTATTAACATTTGCTCTCCTGATGATCAGGTTTTTCTGTTAAATTTATATAGTTTTATATTCATCTCTGTATCTGTATAACTATGTTATAAATGATTTGATATCTTTGCAACTACCTGTTCAACTTTAATTTTATTATACTTTCATTAACCCAACCAGTGTATTACCTTTAGGCAACCTTTGTTTGCTCTGGCTCTGTATCCCTTCATTCAACACTGAACTTTAGGCACTTGGTCCAGTCTGAACGAGCACTTATTGTCTTACATACCATTTTTGATGTCTTTCTACCTCATATATGTATATACATATACATACATACATACATATATCTATCTATCTATCTATCTATCTATCTATCTATCTATCTATCTATCTATCTGTATATATATACATACATACATATATATATATATATAATATATATATATATATATATATATATATATATATACATCTATCTATCTATCTATATATATATATATACATACATATATATATATATATGTATATATATATATATATATGTATATATATATATATGTGTATATATATATATATATATATATTATATATATATATATATATATATATATATATATATATATATATATATATATATATATACACACACACATCCTTGTTACTTGCGTGAATTTTGCTACCCTGGTTTATTGAATTTTCCATGTTAACGGTAAACAAAGGATAATTCATCCATTTGTACAAATCAAAATAGATGAACATCAATGGAATTTGTATCTTTGTGGTACCAGTGCCGGTGGCACGTGGCACATAAGAAAACCATCCGAACGTGGCCGTAGCCAGTACCGCATCGACTGGCCTCCGTGCTGTGGGCACGTAACAAGCACCATCCGATCGTGGCCGTTTGCCAGCCTCATCTGGCACCTGTGTCGGTGGCACATAAAAACACCATCCGAGCGTGGCCGTCTGCCAGCCTCGTCTGGCACCTGTGTCGGTGGCACATAAAAACACCATCCGAGCGTGGCCGTCTGCCAGCCTCGTCTGGCACCTGTGTCGGTGGCACATAAAAAACACCATCCGAGCGTGGCCGTCTGCCAGCCTCGTCTGGCACCTGTGTCGGTGGCACATAAAAAACACCATCTGAGCGTGGCCGTTTGCCAGCCTCGTCTGGCACCTGTGTCGGTGGCACATAAAATCACCCACTACACTCTCGGAGTGGTTGGCGTTAGGAAGGGCATCCAGCTGTAGAAACACTGCCAGATCTGACTGGACTGGTGCAGCTTTCGGGCTCCCCAGACCCCAGTTGAACCGTCCAACCCATGCTAGCATGGAAAGCGGACGTTAAATGATGATGATGATGATGATGATGATATATATATAAATGGATGAATGAATTATCCTTTGTTTACTGTCAACATGGAAAATTCAATAAACAGTTACCAGGTTAGCAAAATTCACGCAAGTAACTAGGATGTAGCGACCTATTAAATGGTAGAAACTCCGGGTTAATGTGCAGTAATTTGTGTAGTATAAGTGAATAAATGGAGCTGAACGCAGAATAGCATCTGCTTTCAACTCCATCTATTTATTTATATATATATATCAATAATTTAGGTTACAAGCAAACTGACCAAACCACAAGTTATCACTAAACATAAAGGTGAAATCAGGTAAATGAATAAAGACCCTAAGAACCCCATCCCAATAATGAGAAAAATCGAAAATTGAAAGTCAGACATACCCAAATCACCTTTGATTTTGAACTGTTAGTTCTAATCGATGACCATCAATGACCCATCACTGACACATGGTTATAGGATTTATTCGTTTCAACGAATGTGTACAATGACAGCTTTGAATGCAAATCTGATAAAAAGCGATCGAAGTGAAGAAAAATGATTTAAATATGTATGAAGATATATAAGATGGAGTTCTTAGGTTCTTTATCCATTTGCCTGATTTCACCTTTCTGTTTCGTGATAACTTGTAGTTTGGCCAGTTTAACTGCTATGTCAGCATGCTGCTTGCTATTACCCTTAATAATTAATTGATATTTTATACCATTATAGTTTTTTTTTCATGCATGCTAAACCACTGATATTATTATAAATAATATCTTCATATATATATATATTATATATATATATATATATATATATATATATATATATATATAATATATATATATATATATATATATATATATATATATATGAAGATACTATTTATATATATATATATTATATATATATATATTATATATATATATATTTGTTTATGCATACATATATAAGCAAATGTACATATAATATTGTATTTTGTTAATAATGATATATATACTCCATTAACCAATATAAGAGTTAAACAATGATGATGATGATGATGATGATGATGATGATGATGATGATGATGATGATGATGATTGATGATTGATGATGATGATGATGATGATTGATCATTGATGATGATGATGATGATGATGATGATGATGATGATGATAGCCTGTTTTTTACTGACTAATGAATTTTTAGACAACCACATGCATGTATGCATGTACACACACACACACACACACACACGATGGACTCTCCCGTCCTTAGACAATGAAAGAGGTTTCTGCAATCTCTTGCTGAGCAACCACACATGATTTGTTTATGTTGATCAAATGATTGTTGTGTTCATGTAAGCTCCCTCCCTCCATCAAATCAACATTGCCTGTACAAGCGCACAAGTGTGTCACAGTGTCACATGTCAGATGTCAAAATGATTGCAGAGCAAGATGAAAGACATAACACATTGCCTGGTCTGGGAATCGAAACCATGACCTTATAATCATTAGTGCAACACCCTAACCATATATATGTTATATATTATACAAGAGAATCAAGGCTCAATTTAAACCAGTGAGTCCACACTTATTTTTCTCATTCAAATTATTGTTTTCACTTAAACATTCTTTTGATATATCTACAGGTATTGACTGTATTTTCAAATAATAATGATAAATAATGATAATAATATAACTTCTAGTGATGTCTTGTTCAATATTACAGGTAGAATGGCTGAAAACCAAAGGATTTGGTGGATTAGCTGTTTGGACCATCTGCTTGGATGATTTCAACAATATTTGTCAAGGCGGAAAATATCCTCTCATGAAAGCAATTAATCAAGAACTTGGGTATGTTTGATGGTTTCTAACTTCTTCTTCTTCTTTTTCTTCTTCTTCTTGCTATTATTATTATTATCATTATTATTATTGTTGTTGTTGTTGTTGTTATTATTATTATTATTATTATCATTATTATTATTATTATTATTATTCAGTAGTTTTATTTTTATAGCGTGCTTTCACTTCACTGCCGAGCGCAGCTCTGTGTGCCTTGGGTATGTGCTGTGATTTGTTGTGATGCTCTGATGGTTATTGTATGGAAAGTGTTCTGCGTAGGATGTGTGCAGTGCCTAGTAGTGCAATTTTCTGTATGTTATATGTGTTTGTAAGTCCTGGTGTTTTTGTTATGTATTTGTCTGAATATTTTTTTATCATGCCTAATGCACCTACTATGATAGGAATTGTTTCTGTTTTCAGGTTCCACATTCTAGTTATCTCTATTTCCAGGTCTTTGTATTTTGAGAGTTTCTCCATTTCTTTTAGAGACACGTTGTCATCTGCCGGTATTGATACATCAATTAGAAAGCATTTTTTTTCTTCATGATCTCTGACAACTATATCTGGTCTGTTGGCCTTAATTTCTCTATATGTGTGTATCGGCATATCCCAGAGTATGGTTGCTTTCTCGTTTTCTGTGACCTTTTCTGGTGTGTGCCTATACCATCTTTTTTCTGTTGCTATTCCATAATGTTGGCATAGCTTCCAATGTATGTAGGTTCCAACTCTGTCATGTCTGTGAATATATTCCTTCTTAGCCAGGACTGGGCAGCTAGAGATAATATGATTTATTGTTTCTTGTCCATCTCCACATATTCTGCAGTTACTTGTAATATTTCTTTTCATTACATGTTTTTGGTAATTTCTGGTGGGGAGGCTTTGGTCTTGTGCTGCAATTAAAAATCCCTCTGTTTCTGCTTTGAGTCCTGAGCTTCTCAACCATTGCTGGGATTTTTCTTTGTCTATTTCTTTTGCGTTTAGTTTAGTGCAGTATTTACCATGAAGGGGCTTTTCTTGCCATCGTTTTATCATGGCTCGTTGCTGTTCTATTTTTAGTTTGGATTTCATTGTTTTATAGCTTTTGTTGTTTCTTCATCATCTTCTTCTTCTTCTTCTTTGTGTTTATTAGGTGGTATGATTTCTTGTTTGTATTTGTCAGCTTCCTTAAATACTGAGAACAGTTTTTTGTTTTGCTCGTGTTTTGCTGCTATCTGGATCAGTTTTCCTTCCTTCTGAAGTAGGTATTTTTGCAGTCCTATGGTGGTTATTTTATAGTAGTTTTCCAGCTGTATAAGGCCTCTACCACCTTCTATACGTTGTATATATAGTCTTTCTATGTCAGATTTTGGGTGATGCATCCTAGATCCTGTCAGTATTTTTCTTGTTTTCCTATCTATTTTGGACAGTTAAGGATATTGTAGCTGTAACTTATAACTGGGACAGCTAAAGTGTTGATACCTATTATCTTGTTTTTAGCATTGAGCTCTGTTTTTAGTATTGATCTAACTCGTCTATAATATTCTTTTTTTATTTTCTCTTTCATTTGTGTGTGTTGTGTCTTATCTAGTTCATGGATTCCTAAGTATTTGTAAGTTTGGCTTTGGTCTAATTCTTTTATTTCATTGGTTTTATCTAGTGTGATGTTGTTACTCTTAACTAGTTTTCCTCTTTTCATGGTTACTTTGGCGCATTTTTCTAATCCAAATTTCATATCTATTTCTTTGGTAAATCCATGAACTGTCTTTAATAGTGTTTCCAGCTGTTTGTCATTTGCAGCGTATAGTTTTAGGTCATCCATATATAAAAGGTGGCTGATCGTTTTGCCGTAACATTTATATCCGCATCCAGTTCTATTTAGCATATCAGATAGAGGTGACAGTGCGAAGCAGAAAAGGAGTGGAGAGAGCGTGTCTCCCTGGAATATTCCTCTTCTAATGGGGATGTCTTTGGTTTTCATGAGTCCCTCTTTTGTTTGGAGGTGTAGGACTGTTTGCCATTTATTCATAGAGTGCTCTATGAATTTTATGATTGTTGGTGCTACTTTGTTAATGGCTAGTGTTTCGAGGATCCATGTGTGGGGTATGCTATCAAACGCCTTTTTGTAGTCAATCCAGGCCATACTGAGGCCTTTCTTCTTTCTGTGGCTGTCTTCAGTTACGGCTTTATTAATCATTAGTTGATCTTTACAGCCATATGAGCCCTTGCGGCATCCTTTCTGCTCTTCTGGGAACAGTTTGTTTTCGTCCAGGTGCTTGTTCAGCCTTTGCGATATCACTGCAGTAAATGCCTTGAACATAGTAGGGAGGCAGGTTATTGGTCTGTAGTTTTCTGTTTTGTTGTTTCATTTGATTTGGGAATTAAGATGGTTTTCCCCTTCGTGAGCCATTCAGGCATTGTCTCTGGCTCTGCTAGTATGCTGTTAAAGTTTTCAGCCAGCTTTTTGTGCATTCCTGTTAGATATTTCAACCAGAAGTTGGGGATCTTGTCATGCCCAGGTGCCTTCCAGTTGCTTAGTTTTTGCAGTGCCTGGGTGACCTCTTCAGTTGTTATGGGGGTCCAAAGTTGTTCAGATGCCGAGTTTGTTATTTTCATACTCCTTTTTTTTGGCTGTTCGTTCGCCGATCATATTTCTCTCCAGAATTCTTCCAATTCTTCTGCCGTTGGTGCTGCAGTGACTTCTATTTTATTTTTGCCCAGTTCTTGGTAGAACTTTTTGGGGTCGGAGTTGAACTTTTTGTTCTGTTCAAAGAAGCATTGGCGTTTCTCTTGAGCTTTGGCAAGGATATCTTGCTTCAGCTTTTCTTTTATCTCCGGCAAATCTTTTTCTGTGATGTTATATTTGCGGAGCATTTTTGTTCTCTTTTTGTTGCTTAGTAGCGTTGCTTGTTTGCTGATTTCATTAAGAATCGACAGGTCTTTTCTAATTTTTTTTATTTTGTTTTGGATGTTATTTATCCACAGGGTTTGTTTGGGTGGTGGTACTCCTGTTTGGGCGGGTTTGGGTGAGTATCCAGCTTCTTTTGTGGCTGCAGTGGCTGCTGCGTATATCAAGTCATTTATACAGTGATATCACTTTTTTTTGTTTCAGTGGCTAGTTCAGTGACGGCTAGGTTTATGTTGTTTATAATTGGTGTTGTTATTGCGTTTATTTTTATTCTTGGGAGGTATGGTCGGTGGTCCATTTTGGGCTCTGTGGTTTTCAGTTCTTTGATTATTTTATTTTTTATATTATCATAATCATTAGGCTCCCCTTCGTTGTTTACATCGTGTTTGTTGGGAATGTTGCGTTTGTCTTCGTGTTTTACAGTTTCAGTGTTTATATTATTGAGCATTGTTGTGTGGCTTCTATCTACATTTTCCTGGTGTATTTTTTCTTTTAAATGTTCTATTTCTATTTCTGATATTTTTTTGGCTTTGAGAATGTATCTTCGTACGTTAGCTAATTTATTAGGGTTCATTGCTGTATCCAAGTCTATATCTCTATTATTTTCCTTCCATATTTTATATGTATGTGTTGTTGTATTTTCATTTTGTGGGTAGAGCATTGCTGTGAAGTATGCGTGTAAGATAGAAATGTATTCCTCACGTGTCCATTTACGTCTTTTGGGTTTTAATTGCGGGACATGAGGTACAACGTCCGGCCCATTATTTTGACGGTCGTCATTTTCGTAGGGTACCGGTCCGTTTATTTCTGTTGTCACATTATTTCGCACGTGTAGTTTTTCGTACATTTTTTGTTGTAGGTTTAATGTACGTACCGCTCGATTGTTATTCTTGGGTTGAATAGTATCGGTGGCATTTAATTTCTTCGTAGTTCCTTTGTACATGGTGTTTGAGGTCGGGGATGATCGTGTTGTTCCATGCAAGTTTACATGTGTTGTGTTAGAAGTGGAGATAATATCGAGTCAAAATACATCATTTCGTTTCGAAAATAGTAATAAATTTCAATTCGTATTACTTACTCGGATATAGTCCAATTCTTTGTTAGTAAATCTTTGGCTCCATAGGGTGTCCTTCTTTTCGATGTTTGTGGATAGATTTCGGAGCTCTGTATTTTCCTTCTTACATCTTAAACGTCCCCGGTGTCTCTTCTTAAACGTCCCCCTTATTATTATTATTATTATTATTATTATTATTATTATTATTATTATTATTATTATTAATCTATTACATTTTACTTTAGTTAGCAGGGATATATTTTTTTTTTATATTTTGACTAGCAGTATCGCCCCGCGTTGCTCGGGTTTGTAAGGGAAATAACTATATAAGCATTTTTAGAGAGTTATAGCCAAAAAATAGCAAAAAAATGCATTAAAAGTGGAAAAAAAATTATGGTAAATTTTTTTAAAAAACGTTGACTCATCGTAGACATTTTTAGAGAGTTACTTCCCTTAGCGAAAAAAATGCATTAAAATGGAAAAAATGATGGTAAATTATTTTTAAAATCGTAGACTCATCGTAGACGCGCGCTAATATCCAGAAGGGCTCGATATGAATAACGACTATAAGATACCCGCTTTTGGTTACACTGCACCGCAAAATGTGGGAGTAGTTAGGAATCTAAATCGGAGGAGACAGAGTCTCACATACACAACTTCAATTTTATATATAAAGATGACAGCAAGTCTCCTCAGATCTCAAGAATAATTTTTAAGACTTCACAGGAGAAAGGGTGACACTTTCCTACAGGTTGACTGTGCAGGACTCAATTCCAATATACTTCACTTTCTGAGATAGCAGTTAAGGTGTTGTGTCAGTATGCCAACTACCACAGGAACAATTGTCACCTTTGTTGTCCACAGCTTCTTCGTCTCTCTGGCTAGGTCTTGATATTTTAAAATTTTTGTGGTGGTTACTACTACTACTACTACTACTACTACTACTACTACTACTACTACTACTACTACTACTACTACTGCTGCTGCTGCTACTGCTACTACTACTAATACTACTAGTGCTGCTGCTGCTGCTGCCACTACTACTACTACTACTACTACTACTGCTGCTGCTGCTGCTGCCACCACTACTACTACTACTACTACTACTACTACTACTACTACTACTATTACTGCGGCTGCTGCTGCTGCTGCTGCTGCTACTACTACTACTTACTACTACTACTACTACTACTTACTACTACTACTACTACTACTACTACTACTACTACTACTACTATTACTGCTGCTACTGTTACTGCTGCTGCTGCTGCTACTACTACTACTACTAGTGCTGCTGCTGCTGCTGCACTACTACTACTACTACTACTACTACTACTACTACTACTGCTGCTGCTGCTGCTGCTGCTGCTGCTGCCACTACTACTACTACTACTACTACTTCTACTACTACTACTGTTACTGCTGCTGCTGCTACTACTACTACTACTACTACTACTACTACTACTACTACTACTACTACTACTACTACTACTACTACTACTGGAGTGGTGAGCTGGCAGAATTATTAGCATGCCGGGCAAAATGTTTTGCAGCATTTTGTCCGTTTTTACATTCCAAGTTGAAATTCCGTTGAGGTTGACTTTGCCTTTCATCCTTTCAGAGTTGATAAAATAAGTACTAACTGAGTGCTGAGGTCAATGTAATCAACTCATCCCCTCCCCTTAAATTGCTGGCCTTGTGCCAAAGTTTGAAATCATTATTATTATTCTGTTGTGTCTGGGGAGAGTCATTCTCTTTTAGTGCCTTATAATTTAACACACTCATCGGTGAAATTTCCACTTATTTCTTTTTTATTTTTCTAAACTTTTCATTGCGTCTTGCAACCTTTTCAATTATTATTATTATTATTATTATTATTATTATTCTATGTTTGACTTTTGCTTTATGTCTGTACAAGTTGGCTCCAAGTCTCACCCAGAGACCTCAAGAGACAACAGGTTAGAAGTTCTGTGCCGTATATTTTGTTTTTTTTGATATTTTACTAGTGAATGTCTAATACATAAAAATAAAAAAATAAACAAAAAAAAAAAAACTAAAAAAAATAAAAAAAAAGTTTGTTTTAAACCTTGGGATTACATAGAGAGTATTTTGCGTAGGATATGAGCAGTTCCCATGAGCACTATCTTTTGAATTTCTGCCATTTTGGGGTTTCCTGGTATCTGAGTTAGGTAGCAATCAGTCCCTTTCGCTATCATTCCCAGGGCACCTATGACAACAGGTATTGTTTTGGTCTTCAGCTTCCACATTTTGCTGATTTCTATTTCAAGATCTTTATATTTGCTCAGTTTTTGGTAGGTCTTATTATTATTATTATTATTGTTATTATTATTGTTATTATTATTGTTGTTGTTGTTGTTGTTGTTGTTATTATATTTATTGTTCACTGAAACTCTAGGTGTTGACAAGGATGAACTAGCTGGTCTATTTCAGAGGACTTTTGAGCTGGGTGCTACTATGGATAATTTCCAGAAATCCCTGGTCTGGCAGTGTTACCCAAGAAGCACTGTGAGTTAGAGATAAACTCTACAAGCATGGAAGTACTGTCAGAGAGGACTCTCTGAGATATGCTCAGCACAATGAGACTGTTCTGCATTCACTCATGCAGTATCCGCCGAGTATTGCTGGCTTATGGAGTTATGACAAACAGCTGTTAACTCATGTGGGATGAGTCCAACTATCTGCTGAGTCCATTGTGAGAATTACCCTGTCACCCACCTTTGATAAGGCAGGGTGGGTAGTGGAGGTTGAAAAGATTGAGGAAAGACACCTTCCTCTTTGGTCAAGCACTCATTGACCTTTTCAAGTTCCACTCGGAAAGGAAAGTGAGGGTGGAGAGGGAAGTGCTACCTCCCAGTGACTTTGTGAAAAGATGGGTGGCAGTGGCAAAAATGTTTAGAGTGAGTGGCTCTGCTCTAAGTATGTGCGTGTTGATGGGGAAAACATGAGAAAGGGTTCATGCTTTGGGGGTCAGAGTAATCCTGGGTCTATGAGGTTCTCTGATTGGCCCTAGCTGGAGTTCATGTTATCACATACTTTGTATACTATGTATACTTTTATCACATTTCACTATCTTTTCCGTGTCTTTCTCTTCATCCTTTATGTAAATCCCTACATAAATTGCTGTTTGTCCTTGTGTTGTCCACCTCATCTATGATCCTGTGGCTTAGAAAAGAAATTATTACCATCATCATCATCATCTTCTTTCAATTTTATTTCCATTTCTTGCCGAGTGTCTTCCTGACACCTAGGGCAAAGAAACTCACTGTAGACATTGGTAGGCTATTAAAATAATGACACCAAATTGAAAGACAGAAAGAAAGGAAGACAGAGAGAAAAAGGAAAGAAGACGAAAAAAAAGAAAACAATGAAAATAAAAATAAAGGGGAAAAAAAAAGAAAATTCATAGCGACAATGCTCTTCTCAATACATGTGACGTACCAATTAAGACAATCTTTTACACTTCCTGCATGGATGGCAAGCCAGGGATTATCCTCAAATTATTTCCAGTTCCTTTTTTGATCATTTCAAGTGTCCCTACAATCACTGGCATTTATTATTATTATTGAGTGAGAGAGCAGTGTATGCCATCAAAGTGACTCTGGGGTAAAATATACAAAGCCCAGTATACCCATCATTACTACCCATCAGATAAGGGTACACTAGACACATGCATTACAACAATATGTGCTCGACATGGTGATCTCATATCAAGATTAACAGCACATGACCTTGAAGGTAGGGCCCAATTAGAATTTTCTTCAGCTTGAGTAGCCTATCCCACTCAAAAGTTCCCTGAACAAGAGTTGTTTAACCCTTTCGTTACTAACCCAGCCAAAACCGGCTCTGGCTCTGTAGTACAAATGTCTTGTTTTCATAAGTTTTGCATCAAAATATACCACCAAACCTTAGTTGCAATTTATATTCCTAACACTAGCTTAATGATAGCTAAGTTATTTTACTAAATTCTTTGTTATATTTAAAATAATTGAAAGCAACTCAGAGCATCTCAAAATAAATACGGTAACGAAAGGGTTAAGGATGTTGAATGAAACACCCATGTTCATAGATACATAGACACAGCAAATACTGGGCAAGGCTGGCCCCTTTGAATTACAGCTACAACTTGAGACATATATATATATATATATATATATATGAATGTATTTGTGTATGTGTGTGTATAGTATAGGCTAGTTAAAACATGATTGCAATAATAAGTGTCGCGTAGTGGAAATAAACGCAATTATCAAACTTTCATTCATAAATCCATTTATTATTTTGTTCTTTTGCTTTTCAATTTGTACATTTGTACCCAGAAATTTTCAACAACTGCATGCCAGAAAAAATGGAAAAACGAGTAATTTTATCTCCTAAAAATTCTGTCTTGCAATAAATGAAAAAGTTCTTAATATTATACCAGAGGCACTTAAAACGTACTTAAGCACGGATTCAGTGTCCTGCAATAATGAAGAGGAGGTTCAGAGCTATCCATTTGAATTCATAAACTCACTCACTCCATCTGGTATGCCTCCTCATCACCTCAACTTAAAAGTAGGGTCTATTGTAAGGCTGCTAAGAAATCTTTCAATCAGTCAAGGATTATGTAATGGAACTCGCATGAAAGTGCAAAAACTTCATGAACATTGTGTAGAGGCATCATTGGTAACAGGCTCTAACAGAGGTCGTACAGTTCTAATTCCTAGAATTAAACTTAGCCCAAGAGATGCAAATATTCCATTCACACTAAACAGACTTCTGTTTCCACTTCGACTTGCATATTCAATGACAATTAATTAGGCTCAAGGGCAAACATTTGAAAAAGTTGGAATACATTTGCCTCAACTGGTATTTTCTCATGGCCAATTATATGTCGCAGTTTCAAGAGCATGAGCTATGAACAATATCAAAGTAAGAGTTATGACATTCAATTGGGACAACAGACAAGGCCAAAAACGTTATGTAACATACACACAAAATATAGTCTACCATGAAGTACTGTGAGTAAGACCACTGCACCAGCTAGCATCACCACCACACCATCCACTCCATCATTGCACATCCACATTATACCTTTAAGAACGGGGAACCACTAAGGGTCCCACTGGATCTCTCTTAGCATACCAGGAAACCACAAAATCGAACCAGCCAGCGTCACCACTACCTCCAAGCCTGTCATATATATATATTATATATATATAGATATATTGTTGAATTTAGGAATGGTCATTTTGCCAGTTTAGCCAATAAAAACACATGCACGATATATTTGGTGTTACTTTGCTTCAGCGTTATTTATTTTTTACATTAATCTTAATCTTATTTCGGCCAGAGTTCTTTCGTCACACTCCTGTGACCGCATCAGTGGTCCTTTGCTTTCTCCTTTCTTATTTGTGTGTCTCTCCTTACTAACCATCAGCCATTTTGTATTTCTATTGTATGTGTCTTCATTTGTGCATGCGTATATCTCTATGTGCGTCTGTGTTTAGTTAGTGTGCATGTGTGTGTGTGTGGGGGGGGAATGCCTGTAATATTTGTATCTTCTGTTTATATACGTTCATGTAATTTGTTTTTGTTTTTGTTTATTCTTATTTTGTTCATGTGTTTACACCCACTTATTATTATTATTATTATTATTATTATTATTATTATTATTACTATGTATGCATGTATGTATGTATAACAACAATAATAGTAATAATAATAAAAATAAAATAAATGATTAAATAAAAAAATAAAAATAAAAATAAAAAAAATGTATATAGTTATTTACTTCCATTTGTGTATTTTATTTTATTATGTTTTCAGTTTTGTTTATATTGTAACCAGTTTATGGGGATCCTCTTCTGTCATATGTTGCCACCATTACCACTATCATTACCACCACTACTACTATTATTACTATTACCACCACAACTATCACTAGTACTATCATTACTACTTCTACTGTTACCACCACCACTTCCACCACCACTACTACTACCATTATTGCTATTACTGTTATTCCTACCACTGCCATTATTGCTATCATTCTGATATATATTATTTGTATATATATATGTATGTATATATGTATGTATATATGTATGTATGTATGTATGTATGTATGTATGTATGTATGTATGTATGTATGTATGTATGAGTCTGTGTTTGTGTCTGTTTTTGTCTCATCACCACTATCGCTTGACAACTGATGTTGGTGTGTTTGTGTCCCTGTAACTTAGCTGTTCAGCAGAAGAGAGTGATAGATAGAATAAGCACCAGGCTTATAGGGAATAAGTCCAGGGGTCAGTTTCTTCCACTAAATTGTGGTGCTCCTGCATGGCCACCATCAAATTTAGTACATATATTATTTTTGGCATTTAGTTTTGCTTTAAGTTTTAATCTAATACATACATCCAGAATATTTCATTCTAAGATTTTCTTTCATTTATATGTTCATAAGTTCTAAGTAGTTATAATTTTGTGCTTGTTCTAATTCTCTTACCCTTGTTTCTTTTATCTAATACTAGCAGTATCGCCCGGCGTTGCTTGGGTTTGTAAGGGAAATAACTATATAAGCATTTTTAGAGAGTTACTTCCCTTATATAACCCGAGCAAAAATCATTAAAAATGCAGAAAAATGATGGTAAATTTTTTTAAATCGTAGACTCATCGTAGACGCGTGCTAATACCCAGAAGGGTTCGATATGAATAACGACTATAAGATACCCGCTTTTGGTTAAACTGCACCGCAAAATGTGGGAGTAGTTAGGAATCTAAATCGGAGGAGACAGAGTCTCACACACACAACTTCAATTTTATATATAAAGATTATATATTACAATATTTCAATCATTTAAAAAAAATTATTTTCCCTCTCTTTCGTGTTGTTAAAGCACATTTTTCTAAACCTACTTTAATGTCAATCACCCGACACAATCCATATGTTGTCTGTAACAGTGTTTATTGTTCATTTTCATACACATATGCCATTTGATTGTCATTCCATGGAATTTGCTTCAGAATTTCATTTAGTCTAGCATATCATAAAATATGTTAGCACCAAATAGAACAGAAGAGAAGAAAGGAAGTTTATTGGAGTATTTCTCTTTTAATATGAACAGGGTTAGTTTTGATAATTTCTTTCTTTAGGCATAGGTGTGATTGTGTGGTAAGAAGTTTGGTTCCTAATGGCATGGTTCCATGTTCAGTCCCGCTGTGTGGCACCTTGGGTGCAAATGTCTTTTGTTATAGCACCAGGCCGACAAAGCCTCGTGAATGGATTTGGTGGTTGGGAGCTGAGGAGGCTCATCATGTGTGTGTGTGTGTGCATGTGTGCGCGTATGTGTGTGTATGTGTGTGTATGCATGCGTGTGTGTGTGTGAGAGAGTGTGTATTGTGTGTGTGTGTGCATATATATATATATTTGTGGTAAGACAGCTGCAGGAGAAATACCTAGCCAAAGATAAGCCCCTGTACCTGGCTTTCATTGACATGGAGAAAGCCTTTGACAGGGTCCCCCGATCCCTTATCTGGTGGTCAATGAGGAAACTAGGGATAGATGAATGGTTAGTGAAAGCTGTGCAAGCCATGTACAGGGATTCTATCTGCAAGGTGAGGGTTGGCAACGAGTACACTGAAGAATTTAGGGTAGATGTAGGGGTCCACCAAAGTTCAGTCCTCAGCTCCCTTGTATTTAACATAGTCGGCCAGGCAATAATGGAGGAATTCAAGATAGGATCCCCCTGGGAGCTCCTCTATGCTGATGACTTTGCTCTAATTGCTGAGTCACTATCAGAACTAGAGGAGAAGTTTCAAGTGTGGAAACAAGGATTAGAATTGAAGGGCCTTAGAATCAACCTAGCTAAAACTAAAGTCCTAATAAGTAGGAAGGCAGGCAAACCACAAATCCCTTCAGGTAGATGGCCCTGCTCAATCTGTAGTAGAGGCGTAGGTAGAAACTCTATAAGATGTACCCAGTGTAAGCTATGGACACATAAGAGGTGCAGTAATATCAAAGGAAGACTTACTGGGAAGATAGTTTTTGTATGTGGTAGATGCTCGGGAGCAATAAACACTGAAAATGTGCAGAGAACAACTTCCGCCACATTCCAGGGAGAAAAACTAGAAATAGTTGAAAGCTTCCGTTACATAGGTGACCAAGTCAGTAGCGGGGAGGGTGCGCTGAAAGTGTAGCTGCTAGAATAAGAATAGCTTGGGCAAAGTTCAGAGAGCTCTTACCTCTGCTGGTGATAAAGGGCCTCTTGCTCAGAGTAAAAAGTAGACTGTATGACGCATGTGTGCGAACAGCCATGCTACATGGCAGTGAAGCATGGGCTGTGACTGCTGAGGACATGCGTAAGCTCACAAGGAATGAAGCCAGTATGATCTGATGGATGTGTAATGTCAGTGCGCATACTTGACAGAGGGTAAGTACCTTGAGAGAAAAGTTGGACCTAAGAAGCATCAGATGTGGTGTGCAAGAGAGACAACTGCACTGGTATGGCCATGTGGTGAGAATGGATGAGGATAGCTGTGTGAAAAAGAGCCACACCCTAGTGGTTGAGGGAACCTGTGGAAGAGGTAGATCCAGGAAGACCTGGGATGAAGTGGTGAAGCACGATCTTCGAACATTAGGCCTCACCGAGGCAATGACTAGTGACCAAGACTTTTGGAAATATGCTGTGCTTGAGAAGACCCGGCAAGCCAAATGAGACCATAACCCGTGGCCTATGCCAGGAGCGTAACCAGCCCACTAATGCGTACCTTTTCCTTTTTTGGACACTAAACTCTGCTTGCGAAGACCTGTTGAGGCAAGTGAAATCAAAATCAAATTTGATGACTGGCATCCATGCTAGCGGGGTGCAAAGAGCACTATACGAATGGGATCGTTGACAGAGTGGCTAACCGACTTCTGTGCCAGTGGCATATAAAAGGCACCGTTCGAGTGATCATTTCCAGCGTCACCTTACTGGCACTTGTGCCCATGTTAGTAGGGTGCCAAGAGCACCATCTGAGCGTGATCGTTGCCAGAGTGGCTAACTGGCTTCTATGCCGGTGGCATGTAAAAAGAACCCACTACACTCTCGGAGTGGTTAGTGTTAGGAAGGGCATCCAGCTGTAGAACCTCTGCCAGATCAAGACTGGAGTCTGGTGCAGCCATCTGGTTCACCAGCCCTCAGTCAAAATCGTCCAACCCATGCTAGCATGGAAAGCGGACGTTAAACGATGATGATGATGATGATGATATATATATATATATATATATAGTTACTCCAAACATGAACATAGAGAAAATACAACAACGCAAGGATGTGGAACAAGTATAGTGTTATTGGACGCTCAGGAAAAGAAAGAAAGAAGGAGGATTTAACGTTTCGAGCGGAGCTCTTTGTCAGAAATATAGAAAAAGGAAAGGTCCAAGGAAGGGCAAGAAAATCGCCAACGATACACACCCGGTTACATTTATATATATATAATATATATATATATATATATTATATATATATATATATATATATATATATATAATATATATATATATATATATATATATATATATATATGGTTGCCAAATTTTTCCAGAGAATTTAAAGGGAAAATTTATTAGCACCCAAATTTCCAAGTTTTTGCATAGATAAAAAGTGTTATTATTTCATGTGTTGTAATAACAACAATTTTTGCAATTGTTAGGTTACTGATCTGTAGAAGACATCATTATGGACAAAAATGATTTTCTTTTTTTTTACAACTTTTGTGGCACTTTCTTTGTTGTTCACACCCCTCCCCATTAAAGCATATATATATATATATATATATATATATATATATATATATATATATATATATATATATCGGAATGGTCATATTGCCAGTTTAGCCAATAAAAACACACGCACTATATATTTGGTGTTATTTTGCTTCAGTGTTATTTATTTTTTACATTAATCTTAATCTTATTTCGGCCAGAGTTCTTTCGTCACACTCCTGTGACCGCGTCAGTGCTCCTTTGTTTTCTTCTTTCTTATTTGTGTCTCTCCTTACTAACCGTCAGCCATTTTGTACAACAAATATTTAAACGTACTATATATATATATATAATATATATATATATATATATATATATATATATATATATATATATATGTATATATAATAATGAACTTATTGTATACAGTGCTCAGGTGCATTACAACTCATCAGGAAACGTAACCTACACAAACAGTACATAGAATATATACTGTTCATATACTGCTGATATTCTATTGATTTCTGTTTTGTTTTTTACCAAGTTCTTGATAAAAACGTTTTCTGTTGGAGTCAAACTGTTTGTTTTGCATGAAGAATCACTGTCCCTTTTCATAAAAACAGATTCTTTGAGATTTAACGACGATCTTTTCTGCAACGTGCTCTTTGATATTGTTTGCTTCTTATTTCTTTTAAACTGCATTTCTATAGTATTTGTCTGCATTCCTGATTCACTATATCTGTTTTTTCTTTCTACTTTATTTTTCTTTCTACATTATGGATCTTGTGGTATTTTTTATTTCTAAGTCTCTTTGCATGTATGTGTCAAATAATATACGCTGGGGTTTATTGTAGAATCATTAGCACAAAAGAAAAAAATACTTCATTGTATTTTTTCTGACTCTTTATGTTCTGAGTTCAAATCCTGCTAAAGCCAACTGTATGGAGGCCTTGTGCTAATAATAGAAAGGATTGTTATCATCATCATCATCATTATTATTATTATTATTGCATAAACGTATTTCTTTTCTTCATTTATGCAGGTCATCTTCATCAACAGGTGAGAGCTAACATCCTTTTAAAATCATCATCTCCATCATCATCATCATCACCATTGTTGATATCATCATCATGATCATCGCCACTGCCACTGTCACCACCACCACCATCATGATGCACCTTCTCCTCCTCTACATCCTCTCCACACCATGACACAGTTGAGGTTTGTATTGGGGTTGCAACAGAATGGAATACGGTATTTATGCTGTTGAAGAATTTATGTCAAGAACGAACAGCATAATGTCACAGTCATATATGTGTGTGTGTGTGTGTGTGTGTGTGTGTGTGTGTGTGTGTGTGTGTGTGTGTGTGTGTGTATGTATGTATGTATGTATGTATGTATGTATGTATGTATGTATGTATGTATGTATGTATAGGTGCATGTCTAGAAGTGTGGTTAAAAAGCTTCATCTCAGGCTCAGTCCCACTGTGCTGCACCTTGGGCAAGTGTCTTTTACTATGGACTTGGCCTTGGGCTTACCAAAGCCTTGTGAGTGGATTTGGTCAACATAAACTGCAAAAAAGACCGTTGTCTTTCTTTTTCTCTCTCTCAATGTCATACACACACACACACGTGTGTGTGTGTGTGTAATAGGGATTCCAAGAGTCAAACAGAGCTCACATTAAGCTCTTTGGGTAACAAGAATGACTATGGTTAAGGTTGGGATAAGCCTTAGCATCATTCTGAAAATAGAGGAATTACAATGGTGGAGAGTATGTATATGAATAAGTGAAAGAATAAATGGTTATTCCATTCATTTACAGCTAATTCATAATCTCGTTAGTTATTTGATAAATATTACATCAAGATTAACACATATATGAAATATACTTATAAATATATATGTACATCAATATATATATATATATTACATTTTATAAAGGGCTTAGTAAAATAAATTACTTTGCCACATACTGAACTTTATTTTACTAAGCCCTTTATAAAATGTAATATTTTGAATTCGCCTTAAATGGTCCCTTTACATACTGAATACTTGGTGAAATTGATTAATAATTAATTAATTTTACCCTCAATTGTTGAAATTATATATATATATATGTATATATATATATATATATATATATATATATATATATATATATTATATATATATATATAATATATATATATATGTATATATATAAGTGTGCTGAAAAATTCAACTATCAGGCTAATCTTCAGAACGATTCATGGTAGTTGAAACTATATTTTATAAACATACAAATGATGATGTAATATCTAATATTCTTCAACCAACAAAATTATGAAACATTTGTAAACGAATGGGAATGGAATAAACATCTGTTCTTTCATGTCATGCCACTTATCTGTTCTCTCTCTCTCACTCTCTCTCTCTCTCTCTCTCTCTCTCTCTCTCTCTCTCTATATATATATATATTATATATATATATATATGTATATATATATATATATATATATAATATATATATATATATATATATATATATATATATATATATATATATATATGTATATATATAAGTGTGCTGAAAAATTCAACTATCAGGCTAATCTTCAGAACGATTCATGGTAGTTGAAACTATATTTTATAAACATACAAATGATGATGTAATATCTAATATTCTTCAACCAACAAAATTATGAAACATTTGTAAACGAATGGGAATGGAATAAACATCTGTTCTTTCATGTCATGCCACTTATCTGTTCTCTCTCTCTCACTCTCTCTCTCTCTCACTCTCTCTCTCTCTCTCTCTCTATATATATATATATATATATATATATATATATATATATATGTAAAGTATAATAGCCATCTCAATATGGCTAACCACAAAGTGGGGTGTTAGTGTAGCTTTTTAGCCCCAGGAGATCATTGTCTCTTTTGCAAATACCATAAGGGCACAGATAGTGTGCCTAAAGCCAGCTGGAGACGATGATCTCCTGGGGCTAAAAAGCTACAGTAACACCCCACTTTGTGGTTAGCCATATTGAGATGGCTATTATACTTTACATAGTCGAGTGATTACTGTTTACATCTCGTTCTGAGATTTAATAATGCTATATATAGTTTTCCAATAAGTTTTCACCAGTCAAAAAATACATTTCAATCACTCATGCCCAATGATTGACAATTTACATTTCTGCACTTGAAAGGTTCTTCAGCATGAAACTGTTTTGTAACATGAATTGGCTGTTATGAGACTTAATTATCTATCTATCTATCTGTCTGTCTGTCTATACATGTGTGTGTGTGTGTGTGTGTGTGTGCATATGTATATATATATTCCAGATAGGGTTAAAATCCAAAGTGTGTTCTCTTGCAGCTCATCTGCTTATTCTGTTACTCATATTTGCTTGAGGTGAGGTATGCATGGAGTATATTTTTTTGCAGTTGACGTTGCCGACGCCCGCCTAAGGTCGGCCGGAGAAACGCCGGCGGCACGGCCAAGACGGACGACGCGCGAGCGCGCCGCCGCCTCGACCGCACGCCGAGTACCCCGACGCGACTGGGGGCGCAGCGGTTCGGCAAAAGAGACCGATAGAATAAGTACTGGGCTTACAAAAGAATAAGTCCCGGGGTCGAGTTGCTCGACTAAAGGCGGTGCTCCAGCATGGCCGCAGTCAAATGACTGAAACAAGTAAAAGTAAAAGTAAAAGTAAAAGTAAAAGTATATCAAAACAAGAGATTGGAAAATAGTTTTGCTATTAATTATTCACATATTTCATTTGCTAATAGGAGTAACAAGAGAATACATGCAGGAGAAACATGTACACACGCACACACACACACACACACACACACACACACACACACACACAGACACACACAAACACAGACACACACAGACACAGACACACACAGACACACACACACACACACACACACAGACACACACAGACACAGACACACGCACACACACACACACACAGACACAGACACACACACACACACACACACACACACTCAAGAACAATGCTCAATGCACAAAAGCATACATTATAAATATAAAAACATAAATTATAAAGATTTCTTTTATTCAAATAAAAATTTAGAAATTTAGAAATTCCTATGGAGTTGCCGTGTTGTGTCCTTCATGGGGAGAAAATTAACTTGATATACATTTCATTTCAGGTGCGCCGGATGTCGTAACCTCTGAACCTCCAGCTCAGACACAGACACCAACACCAGGAGACGGTAAGACTGGAACTTGCAGATCTTTTATGAACGACATTGTTTTAATTCATGTATTCATTTAGTTTATATTGCAATTTATTGTTTCCAGTTTAGGTATAAGGCTAGCACTTTAGACACAAACGAACTAGTTAATTACATTGGCCCTATTACTAAACTGTGTTTTATTTTATTGACCCTGGTGTCGGAGGGAAAACAAAGTTGACCTTAGTTTTTGCACTGACATCTGATGACTCTCATCTGACCTTTAGTCTAGATACTCCCACTTACCCATATATAAATGCAGGGCAGCTGTGTATCTTGTCTACGACAAGACACCTGCTTCTCCCTGGCATAAAAATCTCATCTCCTCCTTCTCAAACATCACCACCACTCAGTCAAGAAGGCCTTTCGCTTCTCTCCTGTTTTTCTATCTTTTTTTGTCCTTTCCTGTCTTTCAAGTTACTGGGTAACCCCACTAGTGCTGGTGGAATGAAAACAAACATCAGGTGTACACGGTAAAGTGGTTGATATTATGAAGGGTATCCGGTTGTAAAAATCATGCTAAAGCTGACATAGAATGCGATGCAATTCTGTGGCTCACTGGATCCGACCAAACCACCCAACTCATATCTCTGTTAGTGATATATGTACATACATACATACGTATGTACATATATACATATGTGTGTACACTCACACACTCACATATACACATGTATTCTTTCTTTCACTATTTAGGGGCGTCGTCTAGTACCAGTTGTGTGGGTAAGGCACCAGGAAGCTATGCAATCCCAGGAGACTGCAAAAACTATATGGTATGCTCCAATGGAAATAAACAAATACTTCCCTGTCCTCCTGGAACGTCTTTCAGCACAGCCATTAAAAACTGTGACTTCTCTACAGAAGTGCCCGGATGTTGAAGTTTCTTTGCTATTAAGATACTAAATGAAAAGAAAAAAATTACCGAAACTGAATTTAATTGAAAAATAAAGAAAATTGCTAAGAAATAAAATGTCTTTTTTTTTGTTGTTTTTCAATCTTTATTATTTATTTATTTATTTTGTGAAAGGACCATTTTAAATATTCCAGTATGGTTCAAGCAAGACTCATGATAGTGTACTCTTCGGTTCTATAAGATCTTGCTGCTGTTGTGACACCACTTCTGAAATATTGATTTCAAATTTAGGCACAAGGTCAGCAATTTTGGAAGAGGGGGTATGTTGATTATATCAACCCTCAAAACCCAACTGGTGCTTCTTTATTGACCCCCACAAAAGGATGAAAAGCAAAGTCGACTTCAGCGGAATTTGAACTCAGAGTGTGAAGAAGAATGAAATGCCACTAAGAATTTTGCCCAACATGCTAATAATTCTGCCAGCTTGCCACCTTCCACTTCTGAAATATTAATTTATAATATGGGCATATGGCCACATATTTGATATATATTACCTTTTCTACCACTACTACAACAGTCTCTGTTCTTTACCTCTAGCTTCTTCCTCCACCTCCATCTCCTCTCTCTATCTTTTCCCTCTTACAGTTTGACCACTTCTACGATAGTCACTGTTTCTCACATCTACTCAATTTACACACCACCTCCATTTCATCTCTCTCTGTCTCCTCACTCCTACTATTTGTGTCACTACTAGAACAGTCTCCATTGCTCACATCTACCCAGTTAGATACCACCTCCATCTCATACCTCTTTCCTTTCACTGTTATATTTTCTACCCTTCTACAATGGTTGCTGTTGCTCAAATCTACCTTTTTACATACCACCTCCACCTCATCCCTCTGTATCCTTTTCTAAACATTTTGGTCAGTTCTGCTCTAGGGCTATAGCCCTTCTGAAATTCTCTCTCATGCCAAATTCTGCTAATATCTCAGTGAAGTAGAAGAGTTGTTTGAGCATCAAATAAAATGCTTTGTAACATTCATTCCAGCATCTTACACTTTGTGTTTGAACCCCACCAAGATCAGGCATGGCCTTAATTTTTCCAGAGTCGATAAACATAATATCAGTTTAAGGCAGTGAACTGGTAAAAGAAATGTCAGAATGGGACTTGGTGTGTAGTTGTGTCTTGTGATATTTGTTCAGACCTGCTCTGAGTTCAAATTGCTTGTTGGTCTACCTTGGCAGTAGACTAAATCTATCATACGACTGTACAATCTATGGTATTGGTATATAAACATCATATATATATATAGTATTCCAATAGGTTTTCACCAGTCAAAAAATACATTTCAATCAATCATGCCCAATGATTGACAATTTACATTTCTGCAGTTGAAAGGTTCTTCAGCATAAAACTGTTTTGTAACATGAATTGGCTGTTATGAGACTTAATTATCTCTCTCTCTATATATCTATCTATCTATCTATCTATCTATCTATCTATCTATCTATCTATCTATCTTTCTATCTATCTATCTATCTATCTATCTATCTATCTATCTATCTATCTATCTATCTATCTATCTATCTATCTATCTATCTATCTGTCTGTCTGTCTATACATGTGTGTGTGTGTGTGTGTGTGTGTGTGTGTGTGTGTGTGTGTGCATATGTATATATATATTGCAGATAAGGTTATAATCCAAAGTGTGTTCTCTTGAAGCTCATCTGCTTATTCAGTTGCTCATATTTGTTTGAGGTGGGGTATGCATGGAGTATATTTTATTGCAGAATAATTACATATCAAAACAAGAGATTGGAAAAGAGTTTTGGTATTAATTATTCACATATTTCATTTGCTAATAGGAGTTACAAGATTATACATGCAGGAGAAACATGTACACACACACACACACACCCTCAAACACACACACAGACACACACACACACACACACACACACACAGAGGAACAATGCTCAATGCACAAAAGCATACATTATAAATCATCATCATCATTGTTTAACATCCGCTTTCCATGCTAGCATGGGTTGGACGGTTCAACTGGGGTCTGGGAAGCCAGTCAGATCTGGCAGTGTTTCTACAGCTGGATGCCCTTCCTAAAGCCAACCACTCCGTGAGTGTAGTGGGTGCTTTTTATGTACCACTGACACAGGTGCCAGACGAGGCTGGCGAACGGTCACGCTCAGATGGTGTTTTTTTGTGCCCGCGACACAGGTGCCAGACGAGGCTGGCGAACGGTCACGCTCGGGTGGTGTTTTTTACATATAAATATAAAAACATAAATTATAAAGTTTCTTTTGTTCCAAAAAAAATTATAAATTTAACGATTCCTTTAGAGTTTCCGTGTTGTGTCCTTCATGGGGAGAAAATTAACTTGATATACTTTTCATTTCAGGTGTGCCGGATGTCGTAACCTCTGAACCTCCAGCTCAGACACAGACACCAACACCAGGAGACGGTAAGACTGGAACTTGCAGATCTTTTATGAACGACATTGTTTTAATTCATGTATTCATTTAGTTTATATTGCAATTTATTGTTTCCAGTTTAGGTATAAGGCTAACACTTTAGACACAAACGAACTAGTTAATTACATTGGCCCTAATAGTAAACTGTGTTTTATTTTATTGACCCTTGTGTGGGAGGGAAAAGAAAGTTGACCTCAGTTTTTGCCCTGGCATCTGATCACTCTCTCCTGACCTTTAGTCTAGATACTCCCACATATCCATATATAAATGCAGGGCAGCTGTGTATCTTGTCTACGACAAGACACCTGCTTCTCCCTGGCATAAAAATCTCATCTCCTCCTTCTCAAACATCACCACCACTCAGTCAAGAAGGCCTTTCGCTTCTCTCCTGTTTTTCTATCTTTTTTTGTCCTTTCCTGTCTTTCAAGTTACTGGGTAACCCCACTAGTGCTGGTGGAATGAAAACAAACATCAGGTGTACACGGTAAAGTGGTTGATATTATGAAGGGTATCCGGTTGTAAAAATCATGCTAAAGCTGACATAGAATGCGATGCAATTCTGTGGCTCACTGGATCCGACCAAACCACCCAACTCATATCTCTGTTAGTGATATATGTACATACATACGTATGTATATATATATACATATGTGTGTACACTCACACACTCACATATACACATGTATTCTTTCTTTCACTATTTAGGGGCGTCGTCTAGTACCAGTTGTGTGGGTAAGGCACCAGGAAGCTATGCAATCCCAGGAGACTGCAAAAACTATATGGTATGCTCCAATGGAAATAAACAAATACTTCCCTGTCCTCCTGGAACGTCTTTCAGCACAGCCATTAAAGACTGTGACTTCTCTACAGAAGTGCCCGGATGTTGAAGTTTCTTTGCTATTAAGATACTAAATGAAAAGAAAAAAATTACCGAAACTGAATTTAATTGAAAAATAAAGAAAATTGCTAAGAAATAAAATGTCTTTTTTTTTGTTGTTTTTCAATCTTTATTATTTATTTATTTATTTTGTGAAAGGACCTTTTAAATATTCCAGTATGGTTCAAGCAAGACTCATGATAGTGTACTCTTCGGTTCTATAAGATCTTGCTGCTGTTGTGACACCACTTCTGAAATATTGATTTCAAATTTAGGCACAAGGTCAGCAATTTTGGAAGAGGGGGTATGTTGATTATATCAACCCTCAAAACCCAACTGGTGCTTCTTTATTGACCCCCCACAAAAGGATGAAAAGCAAAGTCGACTTCAGCGGAATTTGAACTCAGAGTGTGAAGAAGAATGAAATGCCACTAAGAATTTTGCCCAACATGCTAATAATTCTGCCAGCTTGCCACCTTCCACTTCTGAAATATTAATTTATAATATGGGCATATGGCCACATATTTGATATATATTACCTTTTCTACCACTACTACAACAGTCTCTGTTCTTTACCTCTAGCTTCTTCCTCCACCTCCATCTCCTCTCTCTATCTTTTCCCTCTTACAGTTTGACCACTTCTACGATAGTCACTGTTTCTCACATCTACTCAATTTACACACCACCTCCATTTCATCTCTCTCTGTCTCCTCACTCCTACTATTTGTGTTACTACTAGAACAGTCTCCATTGCTCACATCTACCCAGTTAGATACCACCTCCATCTCATACCTCTTTCCTTTCACTGTTATATTTTCTACCCTTCTACAATGGTTGCTGTTGCTCAAAGCTACCTTTTTACATACCACCTCCACCTCATCCCTCTGTATCCTTTTCTAAACATTTTGGTCAGTTCTGCTCTAGGGCTATAGCCCTTCTGAAATTCTCTCTCATGCCAATTCTGCTAATATCTCAGTGAAGTAGAAGAGTTGTTTGAGCATCAAATAAAATGCTTTGTAACATTCATTCCAGCATCTTACACTTTGTGTTTGAACCCCACCAAGATCAGGCATGGCCTTAATTTTTCCAGAGTCGATAAACATAATATCAGTTTAAGGCAGTGAACTGGTAAAAGAAATGTCAGAATGGGACTTGGTGTGTAGTTGTGTCTTGTGATATTTGTTCAAACCTGCTCTGAGTTCAAATTGCTTGTTGGTCTACCTTGGCAGTAGACTAAATCTATCATAAAACTGTACAATCTATGGTATTGGTATTTAAACATCATATATATATATATATATATATATATATATATATATTATATATATATATATATATATATATATATATATATATATATACATACATATAATATACATATATATATATATATATATATATATAAAGTTTTCCAATATGTTTTCACCATTCAAAAGATACCTTTCCATCAATCATGCCCAATGATTGACAATTAACATTTCTGCAATTGGCAGTTATGAGACTTAATTATCTATCTATCTATCTATCTATCTATCTATCTATCTATCTATCTATCTATCTATCTATCTATCTATCTATCTATCTATCTATCTATTTATCTATCTATCTATCTATCTATCTATCTATCTATCTATCTATCTATCTATCTATCTATCTATCTATCTATCTATCTATCTATCTGTCTGTCTGTCTGTCTATACATGTGTGTGTGTGCATATGTATATATATATATATATATATGTGTATATAAATATATATATTGCAGATAAGGTTATAATCCAAAGTGTGTTCTCTTGAAGCACATCTGCTTATTCTGGTACTCATATTTGTTTGAGGTGAGGTATGCATGGAGTATATTTTATTGCAGAATAATTACATATCAAAACAAGAGATTGGAAAATAGTTTTGGTATTAATTATTCACATATTTCATTTGCTAATAGGAGTAACAAGAGAATACATGCAGGAGAAACATGTACACACACACACACACACACCCTCACACACACACACACACACACACACACACACACACACACACACACACACACACACACACACACTCACACAAGACCAATGCTCAATGCACAAAAGCATACATTATAAATATAAAAACATAAATTATAAAGTTTCTTGTATTCAAATAAAGATTATAAATTTAACGATTAGAGTTGCTGTGTTGTGTCCTTCATGCGGAGAAAATTAACTTGATATACTTTTCATTTCAGGTGCGCCGGATGTCGTAACCCCTGAACCTCCAGCTCAGACACAGTCACCGACACCAGGAGACGGTAAGACATATACATATAATTTGCTGGCTTGAAAATGCTTTGTGTACAGACATGCACTCATACACACATATGCATGAACCCGTACATGCATACATGCACACACACACACACATGCACACAGTTGACTACTTACTGTAGGCACTAATGTATGTATGTATGTATGTTTATGTGTGTGTGTCTGTGTGTATGTGTGTCTATGTGTGCCTGTGCATGGACATGTGTGCGTGTATATATTTGTCTTTGTGAGTTATGTTTCCTTTGCAAATTTCAAGCCAGTCACTTATAGAAGGCAAGGCTCTTTTGTTTAAGTCAAGACAGCTTTTGGAGATTTTATTTACCTGAACTGGTTGATATATACATATATCTGTATGTTTATGTATGTGTATATATTGTGCGTATGCGTGTGTACAGATATTAAACGGTCATGCATCTCACATTAGCATGCAGATGGGCATGTTTTGTAACTGCTTATATGTCTGCATCCATTTGTATTTGATAAATATATGAGATTGTGAGCATATGCATGCATGAAATTGTATGTGTGTGTGTATATATATATATATAAAAACCAGCTTAGAGAAGAAGAAGAAACGAAACGAAACCAAACGAATCGAATCGAATCAACGCGAAGGCGTTCACTCATACAATAGTGTAATAAATAAAATATATGCATACATACAAACATATATGTGCGTACCTACATCTACATGTATATATACATGCCTATATAAATATATATATATGTGTGTACAGGACACCACAAATAGACGTACACACACACACACACACACATATATGTATAATGTATTTATTTACATGCAAATTTATATACGTAGAGGCACATGGCTTAGTGGCTAGGGTGTCAGCATCATGATCGTAAGATTGTGGTTTTGATTCCTAGACTGGGCGACACGTTGTGTTCTTGAGCAAAACACTTCATTTCACATTGCTTCAATCCACTCAGCTGGCAAAAATGAGTAATGCTGCGATGGACTGGCGTCCCGTCCAGCTGAGGAATACATACGCCATTGAAACTGGGAAACCAGGCCCATGAGCCTGGCTAGGCTTTAGAAAGTGAAAATACTTTCACACTTCCAATTTCAACCATTATGTTGCATTATGAGAATGATGATGTTTCAATAACGAAAGTAATGTTTCGCCGAATTAGTCATATCTATACTATAATAAAGAAAGCTGCTTATCATCTGTAATGTGATAATGTTATAATATTGTTTCACTTTCATTCTTTCACTTTTAGTTCTAATGTGATAACATTAAGATCATCTTATTTCTATTATATTTGAAATGAATGAATAATTTACATCTTAATGTGAAGAACATTACACATCAGCAACTTTCTTTCTTTATGGCCCCACAGTAGAGTGGTGTGTCAGTGTATGTGTTGACTGACATAACGAATGGCTGCAGGTGAAACTCTTGACAAAAAGCAATGAGGTGGCCGGTGTAAGGTATATAAAAATACACATTTACCATTCAGCTACCAGTTAATAATTATCGCAGCAGTTGCAGGGTTTCAACTTAATTACATTTACATATTTACCCTTAAATTAGCATTTAATACATGTGCTTAATATATATATATATATATTAAGAAATTTATCTATAATTATTATTGTGGCATTTACCGTTAAATTAGCAGTTCATAAATGTGCTTCTATTTGGTTAAAATATACTGCATACAAAAATAAAAATATACTACATACATACAACTGCTTACAAAAATATGGATTAATGTATAGTTTTTTTTCTATGTTCATAATTCTTTGTTTACAATTTTGAAAAAAATATGCCACCAAAGAAAAGACATAATCTCTCCAGAAACAAGTATAAAGCAAAGAGGATCGTAGAAAACCAAAGACGAGAGTCTGAAGAGAGAAACAAGAGGAGATTTTCTCAAGATCAGCAAACGCATACTGCAGCATGTCAGACAGAGTCTCAGGAGAAAAGGGAGATAAGACTTTCCCAATATCAGCAAATGCATGCTGCAGCACTTAATGCTGGATCATTAAATCAATGTTTTAATGATTAGACAGAGGTCCAATAGAATAGCTCTCAGAAACAAACTATTTTGGAATTTGTTCTTCACAACTCCTGAAGCTGCTTTCATATATGATCCATCCCATTCTTATAAAATCGATAACTCTGCTCTGTCCAAATTGGTGTGCTAAACACCAATCATCGTTTCTGTAGAGCTTTAAAATTTTTTCAAATGAAATAAATGACATGTGCTGCTCAGGTGGCCAGGTAAGATTGCCAGGACTATCAGTTCCTTCTCAACCTCTTATGGATCTTCTAAAAGGCACTTCCATCCAGTCAAAGGATTTTCTGATCAATATCAGACAATACAACTCTGCATTTCAAATTACAAATTACATACTGTTTACTGCATCTAAGAAGATAGTTAAACATGAATTTACGCCAACATCCAAGTTCAAGGGCAAGTCTATCACCTCATTGGCTCCCTGTTACCCACAAATGAACAACCACAGTTGCTCCAAATTTGCTTAATGAGTGATGTAGGACAACAAACTTGAAGGTGTGAAAATTAGACACAACGCCGACTGCTGCAAAAGAGAGTATATTCACTGACAGATTTTAGGTGTGTTCAAAAATCACATAACCTCCACCCCCAATTTTCCATGACAAGTCAGGGCCCGAAATATTCTAAACGGATGCATAGCATGTTGCTTAGTCGAATTAGCCCATCATTTACTCCACAAATGTTTTGTTGTCAATGCTGCACTTTCCCATATCGCCTGTTTCAATGTAACTGTAATATATTATATACAAACTATGCCATTTTAATCACAAGCAACGCCAGGTATCTCTATTAGCGATATATGTATGTACACTCACACACTCACATATACACATGTATTCTTTCTTTCACCATTTAGGGGCGTCGTCTAGTGCCAGTTGTGTGGGTAAGGCACCAGGAGGCCATGCAATCCCAGGAGACTGCAAAAACTATATAGTATGCTCTAATGGAATAATACATATACTTCCCTGTCCTCCGGGAACTTCTTTCAGCGAGGCCATTAAAGTCTGTGACTACTCTTCGAAAGTGCCCGGATGTTGAAGTTTGTTTGCTATTAAGATACTAAATGAAAAGAAAAAATTAACGAAACTGAATGTAACTGAATTGTTGGAGCACTGCACCCTTCAAAACTTCCATGCTTCCTGAGATTTGCCAACACTACACCTGATTTTCCCCCCTCCATACACACGCAAGCATGGATCTGACTCAAACACTGTTCGCTTTCCAGACATTTGTACATCACTGCATATGCTTTATACACACTTTTGACAAGTTGTGGTGCACCTGAGCACTGTATACAATAATTTCATTATTATTATTATATTATTGTAATTGAAAAATAAACAAAATTGTTAAGAAATAAAATGTCTTTTTTTTGTTGTTTTTCAATCTTTATTTATTTTGTGAGAGGACCTTTTAAATATTCCAGTATGGTTCAAGCAAGACTCATGATAGTGTACTCTTCAGTTCTATAAGATCTTGCTGCTGCTGTGACACCACTTCTGAAATATTGATTTATAATATGGGCATATGGCCACATATTTGATATATATTACCTTTTCTACCACTACCACAACAGTCTCTGTTCTTTACCTCTAGCTTCTTCCTCCACCTCCATCTCTTCTCTCTATCTTTTCCCTCTTACAGTTTGACCACTTCTACGATAGTCACTGTTTCTCACATCTACTCAATTTACACACCACCTCCATTTCATCTCTCTCTGTCTCCTCACTCCTACTATTTGTGTCACTACTAGAACGGTCTCCATAGCTCACATCTACCCAGTTAGATACCACCTCCATCTCATACCTCTTTCTTTTCACTGTTATATTTTTTACCTTTCTACAATGGCTGCTGTTGCTCAAATCTACCTATTTACATACCACCTCCACCTCATCCCTCTGTATCCTTTTCTAAACATTTTGGTCAGTTCTGCTCTAGGGCTATAGCCCTTCTGAAATTCTCTCTCATCCCAAATCCTGCTAATATCTCAGTGAAGAAGAAGAGTTGTTTGGGCATCAAATAAAATGCTTTGTAACATTCATTCCAGCATCTTACACTTTGTGTTTGAACCCCACCAAGATCAGGCATGACCTTAATTTTTCCAGAGTCGATAAACATAATATCAGTTGAAGGCAGTGAACTGGTAAAAGAAATGTCAGAATGGGACTTGGTGTGTAGTTGTGTCTTGTGATATTTGTTCAAACCTGCTCTGAGTTCAATTTGCTTGTTGGTCTACCTTGGCAGTAGACTAAATCTATCATATGACTGTACAATCTATGGTATTGGTATATAAACATCATATATATATATATATAGTATTCCAATAGGTTCTCACCAGTCAAAAAATACATTTCAATCAATCATGCCCAATGATTGACAATTTACATTTCTGCACTTAAAAGGTTCTTCAGCATGAAACTGTTTTGTAAGATAAGTTGGCTGTTATGAGACTTAATTATCTCTCTCTCTATCTATCTATCTATCTATCTATCTATCTTTCTATCTATTTATCTATCTATCTATCTATCTATCTATCTATCTATCTATCTATCTATCTATCTATCTATCTATCTATCTATCTATCTATCTATCTGTCTGTCTGTCTATACATGTGTGTGTGTGTGTGTGTGTGTGTGTGTGTGTGTGTGTGTGCATATGTATATATATATATATATTGCAGATAAGGTTATAATCCAAAGTGTGTTCTCTTGAAGCTCATCTGCTTATTCAGTTGCTCATATTTGTTTGAGGTGGGGTCTGCGTGGAGTATATTTTATTGCAGAATAATAATTACATATCAAAACAAGAGATTGGAAAAGAGTTTTGGTATTAATTATTCACATATTTCATTTGCTAATATGGGATGCAATATTATACATGCAGGAGAAACATGTACACACACACACAAAAACAATGCTCAATACACAAAAGCATACATTATAAATATAATAACATAAATTATAAAGTTTCTTGTATTCAAATAAAAATTATAAATTTAACGATTCCTTTAGAGTTGCCATGTTGTGTCTTTCATGGGGAGAAAATTACCTTGATATACTCTTCATTTCAGGTGCGCCGGATGTTGTAACCCCTGAATCTCCAGCTCAGACAGAGACACAGAAACCAGGAGACGGTAAGACTGGAACATGCAGATCGTTTATGAATGACATTGTTTTAAATCATGTATTCATTCAGTTTATATTGCAATTTATTGTTTCCAGTTTAGGTATAAGGCTAGCACTTTAGACACAAACGAACTAGTTAATTACATTGGCCCTATTACTAAACTGTGTTTTATTTTATTGACCCTGATGTCGGAGGGAAAAGAAAGTAGACCTCAGTTTTTGCACTGGCATCTGATCACTCTCATCTGACCTTTAGTCTAGATACTCTCACTTACCCATATATAAGTGCAGGGCAGCTGGGTATCTTGTTTATGACAAGACACCTGCTTCTCCCTGACATAAAAATGGCATCTCCTCCTTCTCAAATACCACCACTACTCAGTCAAGAAGGCCTTTGTCTTTTCTGCTATTTTTTTTGTCTTTTCTTGTCCTTTCCTGTTTTTCAAGTTACTGGGTAACCCCACTAGTGCTGGTGGAATGAAAACAAGCATCCAGTGTACACTGTAAAGTGGTTGACATTAGGAAGGGCATCCAGCTGTAAAAATTATGCTAAAGCTGACATAGAATGCGATGCAATTCTGTGGCTCACCGGATCCTACCAAACCACCCAACTCATGCCAGCTTGGAAAAGAGATGCTTAATGATGATGGTGATTATGATGATGATGAATGTTAAAAGTCAGCAAAAATACCTCAAGTAATTTTTCCATTACACATAGGATTTCGTGGATTTGTTACTTTCAGTTTATATAATGCAATTTATAAGCAACAGAGTGGTTGGTTCCAAGATTCCAAAAGAGTTCAGCAGTTCAGTGTGGTGTATATATATATATATATATATATATATATATATATATATATATTGCTGATTGGGTTATAATCCAAAGTGTGTTCTCTTGAAGCACATCTGCTTATACTTGTACACATATTTGTTTGAGGTGAGGTATGCATGGAGTATATTTTATTGCAGAATAATAATTACATATCAAAACAAGAGATTGGAAAATAGTTTTGGTATTAATTATTCACATATTTCATTTGCTAATAGGAGTAACAAGAGAATACATGCAGGAGAAACATGTACACACACACACACACACACCCTCACACACACACACACACACACACACACACACACACACACACACACACTCACACAAGACCAATGCTCAATGCACAAAAGCATACATTATAAATAAAAACATAAATTATAAAGTTTCTTGTATTCAAATAAAAATTATAAATTTAACGATTAGATTTGCCGTGTTGTGACTTTCATGCGGAGAAAATTAACTTGATATACTCTTCATTTCAGGTGCGCCGGATGTCGTAACCCCTGAACCTCCAGCTCAGACACAGTCACCGACACCAGGAGACGGTAAGACATATAAATATAATTTGCTGGCTTGAAAATGCTTTGTGTACAGACATGCACTCATACACACATATGCATGAACCCGTACATGCATACATGCACACACACACACACATGCACACAGTTGACTACTTACTGTAGGCACTAATGTATGTATGTATGTATGTTTATGTGTGTGTGTCTGTGTGTATGTGTGTCTATGTGTGCCTGTGCATGGACATGTGTGCATGTATATATTTGTCTTTGTGAGTTATGTTTCCTTTGCAAATTTCAAGCCAGTCACTTATAGAAGGCAAGGCTCTTTTGTTTAAGTCAAGACAGCTTTTGGAGATTTTATTTACCTGAACTGGTTGATATATACATATATCTGTATGTTTATGTATGTGTATATATTGTGCGTATGCGTGTGTACAGATATTAAACGGTCATGCATCTCACATTAGCATGCAGATGGGCATGTTTTGTAACTGCTTATATGTCTGCATCCATTTGTATTTGATAAATATATGAGATTGTGAGAATATGTATGCATGAAATTGTATGTGTGTGTGTATATATATATATATAAAAACCAGCTTAGAGAAGAAGAAGAAACGAAACGAAACCAAACGAATTGAATCGAATCGACGCGAAGGCGTTCACTCATACAATAGTGTAATAAATAAAATATATGCATACATACAAACATATATGTGCGTACCTACATCTACATGTATATATACATGCCTATATAAATATATATACGTGTGTACAGGACACCACAAATAGACGTACACACACACACACACACATATATGTATAATGTATTTATTTACATGCAAATTTATATGCGTAGAGGCACGTGGCTTAGTGGCTAGGGTGTTAGCATCATGATCGTAAGATTGTGGTTTCGATTCCTAGACTGGGCGACACGTTGTGTTCTTGAGCAAAACACTTCATTTCACATTGCTCCAATCCACTCAGCTGGCAAAAATGAGTAATGCTGCGATGGACTGGCGTCCCGTCCAGCTGAGGAATACATATGCCATTGAAACTGGGAAACCAGGCCCATGAGCCTGGCTAGGCTTTAGAAAGTGAAAATACTTTCACACTTCCAATTTCAACCATTATGTTGCATTATGAGAATGATGATGTTTCAATAACGAAAGTAATGTTTCGCCGAATTAGTCATATCTATACTATAATAAAGAAAGCTGCTTATCATCTGTAATGTGATAATGTTATAATATTGTTTCACTTTCATTCTTTCACTTTTAGTTCTAATGTGATAACATTAAGATCATCTTATTTCTATTATATTTGAAATGAATGAATAATTTACATCTTAATGTGAAGAACATTACACATCAGCAACTTTCTTTCTTTATGGCCCCACAGTAGAGTGGTGTGTCAGTGTATGTGTGACTGACATAACGAATGGCTGCAGGTGAAACTCTTGACAAAAAGCAATGAGGTGGCCGGTGTAAGGTATATAAAAATACACATTTACCATTCAGCTACCAGTTAATAATTATCGCAGCAGCAGTTGCAGGGTTTCAACTTAATTACATTTACATATTTACCCTTAAATTAGCATTTAATACATGTGCTTAATATATATATATATATATATATTAAGAAATTATCTATAATTATTATTGTGGCATTTACCGTTAAATTAGCAGTTCATAAATGTGCTTCTATTTGGTTAAAATATACTGCATACAAAAATAAAAATATTACATACATACAACTGCTTACAAAAATATGGATTAATGTATAGTTTTTTTTCTATGTTCATAATTCTTTGTTTACAATTTTGAAAAAAATATGCCACCAAAGAAAAGACATAATCTCTCCAGAAACAAGTATAAAGCAAAGAGGATCGTAGAAAACCAAAGGCGAGAGTCTGAAGAGAGAAACAAGAGGAGATTTTCTCAAGATCAGCAAACGCATACTGCAGCCTGTCAGACAGAGTCTCAGGAGAAAAGGGAGATAAGACTTTCCCAATATCAGCAAATGCATGCTGCAGCACTTAATGCTGGATCATTAAATCAATGTTTTAATGATTAGACAGAGGTCCAATAGAATAGCTCTCAGAAACAAACTATTTTGGAATTCGTTCTTCACAACTCCTGAAGCTGCTTTCATATATGATCCATCCCATTCTTATAAAATCGATAACTCTGTCCAAATTGGTGTGCTAAACACCAATCATCGTTTCTGTAGAGCTTTAAAATTTTTTCAAATGAAATAAATGACATGTGCTGCTCAGGTGGCCAGGTAAGATTGCCAGGACTATCAGTTCCTTCTCAACCTCTTATGGATCTTCTAAAAGGCACTTCCATCCAGTCAAAGGATTTTCTGATCAATATCAGACAATACAACTCTGCATTTCAAATTACATCGTTTACTGCATCTAAGAAGATAGTTAAACATGAATTTACGCCAACATCCAAGTTCAAGGGCAAGTCTATCACCTCATTGGCTCCCTGTTACCCACAAATGAACAACCACAGTTGCTCCAAATTTGCTTTATGAGTGATGTAGGACAACAAACCTGAAGGTGTGAAAATTAGACACAACGCCGACTGCTGCAAAAGAGAGTATATTCACTGACAGATTTTAGGTGTGTTCAAAAATCACATAACCTCCACCCCCAATTTTCCATGACAAGTCAGGGCCCGAAATATTCTAAACGGATGCATAGCATGTTGCTTAGTCGAATTAGCCCATCATTACTCCACAAATGTTTTGTTGTCAATGTTGCACTTTCCCATATCGCCTGTTTCAATGTAACTGTAATATATTATATACAAACTATGCCATTTTAATCACAAGCAACGCCAGGTATCTCTGTTAGCGATATATGTATGTACACTCACACACTCACATATACACATGTATTCTTTCTTTCACCATTTAGGGGCGTCGTCTAGTGCCAGTTGTGTGGGTAAGGCACCAGGAGGCCATGCAATCCCAGGAGACTGCAAAAACTATATGGTATGCTCTAATGGAATAAAATTTATATTTCCCTGTCCTCCGGGAACTTCTTTCAACGAGGCCATTAAAGTCTGTGACTACTCTTCGAAAGTGCCCGGATGTTGAAGTTTGTTTGCTATTAAGATACTAAATGAAAAGAAAAAATTAACGAAACTGAATGTAACTGAATTGTTGGAGCACTGCACTGCACCCTTCAAAACTTCCATGCTTCCTGAGATTTGCCAACACTACACCTGATTTTCCCCCCTCCATACACACGCAAGCATGGATCTGACTCAAACACTGTTCGCTTTCCAGACATTTGTACATCACTGCATATGCTTTATACGCACTTTTGACAAGTTGTGGTGCACCTGAGCACTGTATACAATAATTTCATTATTATTATTATATTATTGTAATTGAAAAATAAACAAAATTGTTAAGAAATAAAATGTGTTTTTTTTGTTGTTTTTCAATCTTTATTATTTATTTATTTATTTTGTGAAAGGACCTTTTAAATATTCCAGTTTGGTTCAAGCAAGACTCATGATAGTGTACTCTTTGGTTCTATAAGATCTTGCTGCTGTTGTGACACCACTTCTGAAATATTGATTTCAAATTTAGGCACAAGGCCAGCAATTTTGTAAGAGGGGGTATGTTGATTATATCAACCCTCAAAAGCCATCTGGTGCTTACTTTATTGACCCCAAAAGATGAAAAGCAAAGTCGACTTCAGCAGAATTTGAACTCAGAGTGTGAAGATGGATGAAATGCCACTAAGAAGTTTGCCCAACATGCTAATAATTCTGCCAGCTTGCCACCTTCCACTTCTGAAATATTAATTTATAATATGGGCATATGGCCACATATTTGATATATATTACCTTTTCTACCACTACCACAACAGTCTCTGTTCTTTACCTCTAGCTTCTTCCTCCACCTCCATCTCCTCTCTCTATCTTTTCCCTCTTACAGTTTGACCACTTCTACGATAGTCACTGTTTCTCACATCTACTCAATTTACACACCACCTCCATTTCATCTCTCTCTGTCTCCTCACTCCTACTATTTGTGTCACTACTAGAACAGTCTCCATAGCTCACATCTACCCAGTTAGATACCACCTCCATCTCATACCTCTTTCCTTTCACTTTTATATTTTCTACCCTTCTACAATGGTTGCTGTTGCTCACATCTACCTATTTACATACCACCTCCACCTCATCCCTCTGTATCCTTTTCTAAACATCTTGGTCAGTTCTGCTCTAGGGCTATAGCCCTTCTGAAATTCTCTCTCATCCCAAGTCTTGCTAATATCTCAGTGAAGTAGAAGAGTTGTTTGAGCATCAAATAAAATGCTTTGTAACATTCATTCCAGCATCTTACACTTTGTGTTTGAACCCCACCAAGATCAGGCATGGCCTTAATTTTTCCAGAGTCGATAAACATAATATCAGTTGAAGGCAGTGAACTGGTAAAAGAAATGTTAGAATGGGACTTGGTGTGTAGTTGTGTCTTGTGATATTTGTTCAGACCTGCCCTGAGTTCAAATTGCGTGTTGGTCTACCTTGGCAGTAGACTAAATCTATCATGAAGTTTAACACAATCTCCAGTGACTGTAACTGAGTCTACTCTAATGCAAGCATTGAGGCCAGGTTCCCTGGTTTGAAGATAAGTTCTGCCCTCCCTCATTCCTCTCCAACCGTCTTTCCTGTCTTGGAAGCCTGATAAAGGATCATAGGCATTGCCATTTCTTTGAAACAAAGAAAAAAAAAAAAAAGAAAAACTCGGAAAAAAGAAGAAAGAAAAGAAAAAAGAAAAACCAAAAGTGGAAAGAAAGCAACATAAGTATTTCTTATAAAGTGGGAGTCAAAAATCGGGCACAAAATAAGTTCAACATGCTCCAGAATTGTCAAAGACATGCTTCAATTTTTCTAAAGCTGAATAAAATATACAAAATAATGATGAATATGCATGTACTTGTACATGATGAACAAAATGAATAATAATAATCCTTTCTGTTAAAAGCACATAGGAGGAGGAATCTAATCGATTACATTGACCCCAGTGTTTCACTGGTTCTTAATTTATCAACCCTGAAAGGATGAAAGACAAGAATGACCTCAGTGGAATTTGAATTCAGAACATAGCAACAGATGAAATGCCAGTAAGCATTTCACCTTAATAATAACATGATATAAATAAAATGTGAAA
This sequence comes from Octopus sinensis, assembly GCF_006345805.1. Classification (NCBI taxonomy): domain Eukaryota; kingdom Metazoa; phylum Mollusca; class Cephalopoda; order Octopoda; family Octopodidae; genus Octopus; species Octopus sinensis. Next base: position 51,227,158 of record NC_043011.1, read on the forward strand.
TGTTTTGGTGTGACTTTTGGTCCATCCTGTACATCCTATATAATTTCATATTGAACATCAGCCATACCAAACACACATGGTTTGAGTGAAACTGTTGAGGGCATGTCTACTGCACAAAACTCTTGTGTTTTGATCACTACATTAAACAAACTTTTTTCTTTCTGCCTTTAACCTTCCAATGCGGAGTATCGGTCACTTATAGTTGAATTCCATGTCGCATAATTTTTTGCTTCTGTACTTATACTCTTCCATGAATGTCCCCCTTTCTCTAGTTCTTTTTGTGTTGATCTACGCCACAAATTCTTAGGCCTACCTTTCTTTCTATATCCATTCGGATTCCACTGTAAAGCACTTTTCGCTACATTTGGTGTGACTTCTCTAATTGTGCTACCAATCCACTTCCACTTTTTCTTAAATATTTGCTCCCTAATTGAAACTTGATTTGCTCTTTGCCATAGCTCCATATTGCTTATGTGTTCGGGCCATCTAATTTTAAGTATACTACGCAAGCATCTGTTGATGAATGATTGTATTTGCTTATTTGACTTAACTGTTGTTCACCATATCTCAGCCCCATACAATAACACCACTTTTACGTTAGTGTTAAAAATTCATATTTTGTTCTTTATTGAAATTACACTTGCGCTCCATACTTTCTTTAACAGGTGAAAAGCGGTCCTTGCCTTACTTATTCTCGTCTTAATACCTTCATTAGTGCTGCCTGAAAACGTTATCTTACTACCTAAATACGTAAACTCGGCTACATTCTCTAGTTCACTGGTTTCGACTTTAATACGTTCGCTGCTTTCTTCATTAATGCGCATAATTTTTGATTTGTCACGGTTGACTTTCAGTCCTAGTTTGGCAGCTATTGCTTCTAATTTTGACGTTTTATTTTGCATTTGGCTATATGTTTGAGAAATTAAACAAACTAGTAAACAAAAACAACAATCCAAACACCCATGAAAATTGTTGATGATATTTTATTTCTTTAAGTCGTATGACAATAATGAGAAAATTATAGATGTTACAGAGTGTATATTTGTTGTCAATGTGTTGGGAATATTTGCTAGTTTCTCTAGTAACCACATATACAAACACCTCTATGTTGTCTCTACAGGAATTGTTTGTCCATTTTAGAATTATCCTCCAGTTTATTTAGGATCTTGTTTCACTGCGAAAAGTAAAGACAAAAAAGAAAAGAATATTTTAATGCAAGGGACAGGTGGAGCATTTGTAGTCTCTCATGGTGTATCTTCTCATTTATGGTGCGAGCTTTACAGTTACACGGCTTAAGCTTTAAGATAAGTATATTACTGCTGGTGGGATAAATCAGGTGTAACAGGATGTGAAATTCCCACACTGGATGGGTGCTGCTCGCATCCTTTACATCAAATATTAATTGAAGAATGAGTCAAGATTTTCCGTTAACTTCAACAATATAAATATTTATTCTTTGATTCGCAATATAAACGTTTCCTTCCTCTGGGCGAATCAGCAACCTAGGACCTTTGTGGCAGTAGTCTAGTGGAGTGAGTCAATCCTGCCCATTCAAGCATAGTGGGGATGCGCCATGAGGTAGCAGCTCAAGAGAGCTGCTGGAGACACGTCTGTATCGTTCAGCTGCTAGCATCAAAAGAGAGAGATACCAGAGAATTTCGCTGCTGCTAGTTTTCTGCGCATGCGCACGAGGGATCTTCCGGCAGGCCTTCCAGAAGATTCCAACCCCGCGCATGCGTGCTGGAGATTTCCAAGGTGGCGTCACTACACAGGTAACAGTTAACAGTTGTGAAGATAAGTGTGAGCATGATTGTTATGTGATGGCCACAAGTGAAGGTAGCAATAAATGATGTCAAAGAAGGGAAAAACAAATGAAGTGGCAGCAGCAGCTCTGTTGTTTGTCTCTCTTACTTCTGGTCTGAGAGCAACAGTGGCAGTGGCTGTGGTGGTGGTTGTGGAGGTAGCGGCAGTGGTGGATGATGATGAGAAGGAGGAGGAGGAGGAGGAGAAAGAACAAGAGGTAAAATAAACGAAAGAGGAAAAAGAAGGGCAGGGGAATAGAGTATGTTGCAGGTTGTTTACTGCTTGGCTGACAGTAAAAAGAAGTGATTGACTTACCTCATCAATATTTTATTAATCTGTCTCAGCAGTGGATAATCACCATCACCACATAGATTATTGAAGTCGTCCATGTCTAATGTCCACACACTTACACCACCAAACCCCATCTTCTTCATCCATTCAGCCTAAAACAAAAAAAAATGGACAACATAAAGAAAAACACACACACACACACACATATATATACATATATATATATATATATATATATATATATATATATATATACACATCAGAGGCAACTCCAGGTCGTCATCATCATCGTTTAACATCCGCTTCCATGCTAGCATGGATTGGACGATTTGACTGAGGGCTGGCGAACCAGATGGCTGCACCAGGTTCCAATCTGATCTGAAAGAGTTTCTACAGCTGGATGCCCTTCCTAACGCCAACCACTCCGAGAGTGTAGTGGGTGCTTTTACATGTCACTGGCACAAGGGCCAGTCAGGTAGTGCTGGCAACAGTCATGCTCAAATGGTGTTTTTATATGTCACCTGCATAGAAGCCAGTCCAGCGGCACTGGTAACGACCTTGCTCAAATGTTTTCTCACGTGCCACCAGCACAAGTCCCAGTAAGGCATTTTATTTCATTCCATTCATATATTAACCATTTCAGGGTTAAGTTATTTTTGGAGTATTTTCCCATTATGCACCGTTTTGGGTATTTATACCCCAAAACCCCAAATATCTCAATAACTACTGGTCCGATTTACATGAAATTTGTTTTATTCCATTCATATTCACATTTCAGGGGCCCTTTCCTTTCAAATTATTTTCTCTTTATGCACCAGTTTGGCTGTGTAACATTGCTAGCAAGCAATGATCACAGGACTTATTCTTTGTCAACCCAGTACTTATTCTATTGGTCTCTTTTGCCAAACTGCTAAGTTACAGGGGCATAAACACACCAACATTGGTTGTCAAGCAATGGTGGGAGACAAGCACATATACAAAGACACACAAACATAAATATATACACACACATATATACATGATGGGCTGCTTTCAATTTCTGTCTACCAAATCCACTCAAAAGGCTTTGGTCAGCCTGAGGCTATAGTAGAAGACACTTGCCCAAGGTGCCATGCAGTGGGACTGAACCCAGAACCATGTGGTTGGGAAGCAAGCGTCTTACCACACAGTCACACCTGCAACTTATTATATATAATAATTATCTAAAATATATATATATATATGATGTATTTTATATATATATGATGTATTTTATATATATATATATATATATATATGTCCTCTTTCTTGTACCTCTCTCCCCCTCCCTTCCTCTCTCTTCTCTCTTTTTCTCTTTCCCTGGCCAGGTAACCGTGTACCTCCTCTATAGCATGATACCTATTTCTGCCTCTCTGTCTTTCTCTGTCACACTCTAATCTTTCATCATCCGACACAAGATCCACTTCTCCAAAGCCCTCACCCCTCTCAAAATTCCTTGCCTAGCAAGTTACTTAGTGACCCTACTGGTGCTGGTGCCATGTAAAAAACATTCAGTTCTCACTGTAAAGTTGTTGGAATTTGGAAGGGCATCCAACTGTAAAAATCATGCCAAAACTGACCTTGCCAATGCTAGTGCCACATTAAAAACCACTAAGTCCACTTTGTACAGTGGTTGGTTTTATGGAGGGCATCCAACAGTAAAAACCCTGCCAAAACTGACACAGTAGCCTGGGCTAGTCTTCTACCTGGCTGTCAATCATCCTACCCATGATGATAATGATTATGATGATATGTATGTATGTATCAACATCATCGTCCTTTAATGTCCGCTTTTCATGCTGGCATGGGTTGGACTGTTTGACTGAGGACTGGTGAGCCAGAAGGCTGCACCAGGCTCCAATCTGACAAGTTTCTACAGCTGGATGCTCTTTCTAATTGCCAACCACTCTGAGAGTTTAGTGGGTGCTTTTTATGTGCCAGTCGGGCAGTACTGGCATCGACCAAGCTTGAATGGTGCATTTTACGTACCACCAGCACAGGAGCCAGTCAGGCGGCACTAGCAATGACCACACTTAAATGGTACTTTTTATGTGCCACCGGCATGTATGTATTATATATATATATATATAATGCATATATATATGAATCAGAAATAGAAAAACAAAACAATAACAATAAATTGAACGATTATAAATTCAATTCAATTTAAATATCTTATACAAACAAATGACACATCTCATAAATTACAGCTGTTTTCGCTTCATTAATAAAATGAAGTTTTTCAAGACTAATCAAATCCGTTTACATATGTAATATGCCTTAGGTGTATTTTACACCTAGCTAAACTGTTATTTGAATTGATACATATATATACATATATATAATATGTAAATATAATATATATAATACATATTATACATTATATATAATATTTATAATATATATATATGTGTGAGGGCGGTGAGCTGGCAGAAGCGTTAGCGCGCCGGGCGAAATGCTTAGCTGTATATCGTCTGTTGTTACGTTCTGAGTTCAAATTCTGCCGAGGTTGACTTTGCCTTTCATCCTTTCGGGGTCGATAAATAAAGTACCAGTTTCGCACTGGGGTCGATGTAATCGACTTAATCCGTTTGTCTGTCCTTGTTTGTCCCCTCTATGTTGTGGGCAGTAAAGAAATAAATATATATATATATATATATGTGTGTGTGTGTGTATGCCAATATATGTGTGTGTGTATATATATATATATATATAATATATACATATCTACTTATATGCTTATATATACATTCCTTCACACATACATATGTATATGAATGTATGTATATATATATGTATATGTATATATATACACACACACATACACATGATGATAATAATTTCATTGGGGGTATGTAACTCTGGTATTACCATATTAAACTAATCCATGGATATTGGCAATCAGACAAAGTTATAAACTGGATATCATTTGCTCTACCAAAGAAATGCTTGAAAATCCACAAGTATCTGTTTTTTTATAATGACAGACAAGAAGAACGGAGTGCACAAGTCATTTTACTATTTCAATCTACAACCTTGCAATATTATGTAATTATTCACACAATTATGGACTACTTTCCATTTGCTATTTGGGGTAATTTTGATTATACATGCTAAATAAGATTGTTCAGAATTATGTGTAAAATAACATGCTGAATGAACTGAAAGAACACTGAATATATACATTCTGAGTTGGGCATATCCATATGAAAATATTTATATTGGGTTTTCCGGAAAGTTCGTGCTGATTTATAGTAGCTTACTTTTCGACTTATTTTAGAACATGGTTGAGTCCATAAAATAGGACTTGACTACACCTCCATTTAGAGCACAGTTTAAGCTATCTTTTTGTGGAAGAAGGTTTATGTTCCTATAACCTGTGTTAATTCTGTAACCCTTTAAAATGGAAGATAAGAAAGTTCATTTTTGGCACTTGATGCTTTGGGAACCAGACAAAAATTGCTGCAGCTCGGCTGGGATGTGTTACCCCACCTTCCATATTTACCAGATATTGCTCCTTCGGATTTCCACTTATTCAGGTCTCTGCAGAATAGTCTTAATGGTAAAAATTTCAATTCCTTGGATGATGTAAAAAGATACCTTTGCCATGAAACCACCTCAATTCTGGGAAGAGGGTATTTTCAAGTTAAAGGAAAGATGGAGATGCATTGTGCAACAAAATGGTTCATATTTGGTTGATTAAAGGTGTAATGGCAAGTATTTATTGACCTTTTTCTTTCCTTTAAAAATCAGCACAAACTGTCCGGACAACCCAATATAAAACAAATAAATCAGTGCCAAAAACTGGATTGGTCAAGGAAAATTTTTTTGCTGAGACATGATAGTTAATTGCATTATCTTTTGGTTGTTAAGTCAGATACTAGCAACATAGAATTTTATACTCATTTGTCTCATTAAAGAGATATGAAGATTTTATGACCTTAAAAGTGGAATTTCATTGAAAAGTTAGGTAGATGAATGTTTGGACATTAGGCTTAGATTAGTTGGTTGTCAAGTTTGATCTCTTCATTTCAATTTTGAGTTGTTTCTCTTGTCTTTGATTTAGTAAAGCCTTATTCAACAATACTTATCAATCTTTTGATGGACAGCTGTTGAGCTGGTGAGACCTACTGAGGCAGAAACACCTATTTACAGCTGTTCTCTTGGCTTCAGACAATCAGATGGTCTTTTCTTTACAATGGCATAGTAAACACACACACTGGTTCTATTTCACTTCTTTATTATTTATTTGTCAATTGGTTGACTATAAAGTCAATAAACTAATCATTTAAAGACACAAGTTTACATCAGTAATGTTGTAAATCAAATACAAAGATGAAATTATACTTGTGCTTGCTTTATTGAAAAGGCAAATATCAACAATTAATCCATATTTTTTGCATGAGGTCTTTTACAGTGTTCAAATTGAAATGTAACCTTATTAATCTGCTAGCAATTTGATACCCTATCAACACACCCTGCATCCTCACTCCCCAGACATGTTCAGAAAACAATTACCTTAAATTTCATGCTCTTCTGGTCATCATAACCAATCCATTGGTCCCCATTCACAATGTAAGGTACTTTAGAATCATCCATCCAGTAGTAAGTGGTTTTGTTTTTCAGGTGGCAATGCTAAAGATGAGAGAAAGAGATTGATTAAAGGAAGTGTCTATGGTGTACATATATGCATGTCTTACATATTATATATATGTACACCCCCCATACACATACAAACACACACATACACATATTTATGCATAAACATATATACACACATATATAAAGGAAAGGAGCATTCCATGGGTTACAATGACGAGGGTCCCAGCTTATTCGACCAATGGAACAGCCTACTAGTGAAATTAAATACAAGTGGGTGAGTGCTCCACGGATATGTGTACCCTTACACACACACACACTCACACAAACGCACGCGCACACACATGTATGTATATATTTGATGTAAGGCGGCGAGCTGGCAGAGACGTTAGCACACTGGGCGAAGTGTTTCGCGGTATTTTGCCCGTCGCTACATTCTGAGTTCAAATTCCGCCGAGGTCGACTTTGCCTTTCATTCTTTCGGGGTCGATAAATTAAGTACCAGTTACGCACTGGGGCCGATGTAATCGACTTAATCCGTTTGTCTGTCCTTGTTTGTCCCCTCTATGTTTAGCCCCTTGTGGGCAGTAAAGAAACATATATTTGATGATATATATTTGAAGTCACTGTCAACAAGATTCTTGAATGACAAATTTGTACTCTACAAAAGTATAAGGATAAACATTACTTTAATGTAAAAGTGTTCTTATTTTAACTGAACATAAAAACAAACAGTAATATATATATATGTGTGTGTGTGAGTATGTGTGTATATATATATATAAATATACATATATATACATACATATATATACATATACATATACATATATATACATACATATATATATACATACATATATATATACATATATATATATATATATATATATATATTATATATATATTATATATATATACATATACATATATAAATAATTAATATTCAATTGAATTAGGTACCCAGATTGAGGTATTGACCGCACAGCTCCAAGTTAGGTGAACAGAATGTATATCCTTGCTACTTACTTACACACTCTCTCTCTCTCTCTATATATATATATATATATATATATCATCATCATCATCATCATCATCATCGTTTATATATCTATATATATATATATATATATATATATAAATATTTGCTTATTGAACAACATAACGGGTAAACTTTTGAATTGTTTTGAATTATAAATTTACTTGTTTCAGTCATTTAACTGTAGTCATGCTGGGGCACCACCTTTATTGAGCAAGTTTAGTACTTATTCTGTCAGTCTCTTTTGCCGAACCGATAAGTTATGGGGATGTAAACACACCAGCATCAGTTGTCAAGTGATGTTGGGAAGACACTGTGACTATGTGCATGACATTATTATGATTTATTCTTGAACATTCCATAGGGAAATATATTTATTTATTTATTTATCAACAGATAGGCGTAGGAGTGGCTGTGTGGTAAGTAGCTTGCTTACGAACCACATGGTTCTGAGTTCAGTCCCACTGCGTGGCACCTTGGGCAAGTGTCTTCTACTATAGCCTCGGGCCGACCAAACCCTTGTGAGTGGATTTGGTAGATGGAAACTGAAAGAAGCCCGTCGTATATATGTATATATATATATATGTATGTGTGTGTATATGTTTGTGTGTCTGTGTTTGTCCCCCCCAACATCGTTTGACAACCGATGCTGGTGTGTTTACGTCCCCGTAACTTAGCGGTTCAGCAAAAGAGACCGATAGAATAAGTACTAGGCTTACAAAGAATAAGTCCTGGGGTCGATTTGCTCGACTAAAGGCGGTGCTCCAGCATGGCCACAGTTAAATGACTGAAACAAATAAAAGAGTAAAAGAGATATATAAACATGCAGACCTTCAACCTGTAATTTGTTTGATAAGTGCCAACACACGAAACTCTCGGACCTTGAGTCACTCTGTTGCTTCTACTAAATATTAATAAAAATATACATATCGTTTTTACTTGTTTCAGTCATGTGATTGTGCCCATGCTGGAGCACCGCCTTTAGTCGAGCAAATCGACCCCAGGGCTTATTCTTGTAAGCCTAGTACTTATTCTATTGGTCTCTTTTGCCGAACCACTAAGTTACAGGGACGTAAACACAGCAGCATCGGTTGTCAAGCGATGTTGGGGGGACAAACACAGATACACAAACACACACACATATATATATACATATATATACGACGGGCTTCTTTCAGTTTCTGTCTACCAAATCTACTCACAAGGCTTTGGTTGGCCTGAGGCTATAGTAGAAGACACTTGCCCAAGGTGCCACGCTGTGGGACTGAACCCGGAACCATGTGTTTGGTAAGCAAGCTACTTACCACACAGCCACTCCTACGCCTATTTTGAGTTCTATTTTTCCTGTCTGCACTAACATACCTGTATATATCTCTTATGATAAAAGGCAGATTTTCTTGCCTCCCACATAGTTTGTTTTTAATACAATTGTACAATATAGAAATTCTTCAATTGGAATTTACCTATGATATTTCGAAGTAGACTCGATTGGGTCATGGCATATACATTTTTTTCAATTTCACCCCCAATTCAGCAAAAATTCGAGAAAACTCAATATTTTACGATTTGCCTCTCTCATTTCAAATGCTTTACTCCTGCTATTACCACACTTTCTCCTACAGATCACACATTCTGCTACTTTCACTTTTATATTGTCAAATTTATTTCCAATGTTTTCAGATCTTTATAGCCCCATCTCAAGATGAAGTTATGTTGGTGTGTATTGCTGCCTCTTTATATAAGGCAATGGCAATGTGATTGATATGGACAGTATTGCTGTACTGGAATCGATGGCATAAGCTGACCCCTTCCCTGGCCTTATGCATTTATTAGAAACAATTATTATTATAACTATTAAAAGAAAACATCCTCCTCTTCATCATCATCATCATCATCACAATGACCACCACTACCACCATCCTCATCAACATGTTGATCATCATCATGATTATAAGGGGCAACACATGGCAGAACCAGTAGAGCATCGGAAGAAATGTCTGTCAGAATTATAACATACTCTTTGCTGCTATGAGTTCAATTCTCACAAGTTCTTGGTGGAATTGACTTGGCTGTATTCCTCCCAAAGGTTAATAAAATACACACCAGTAATATACCAGTGACATATATCGAAGTAAATTTACCTCAAAGTAAGCAAGAAATCCACGTTGACCCAAATATTGTCCAGCTTCACAGGATCCTTTGCTTTCGGCTCCAGGAAATGAGTTCTTTGGGTCTGCTAGTTGAAAACCTCGTCCGTAGGTTGCTAAACCGAGATTGAGCTTAACCTTTGGTGCTCCCTTTGAAGCCCAGTACTGCATGGTCCAAACCTAGAAGTATGTGTGTATGTGTATATATGTTTATGTGTGTGCATGTGTGTGTAAGAGAGAGAGAGAGAAAAAGAAATATAGGGAATGACATTTAAATTATTAAACTTATAAAAAAGATATAATTATTTAATGAAAACAAAATGAATAAACATTAATTAACATGGCTTAATTGATAATCAGTTCTCTTGAGCACTGTCCCTTTCCTTCTCACACGCTAATCTCTCAAAAACTGCATTCTATCCTTCATTAATCTCTCAAAATATTTTACTTTACTGTCAGCTATTTGGTTAAAAAAAGTTCCAATTTTACCATTTCTTCAGCAAAACATAATATCCATTTCTTCAGTGTACAATGAATTAGCTTTCATTTAGCCATTTTACAGAATGCTTAGATTTTCTTAATAGTTACACAGGAAATAGAAGAGTTTTCAACAAGTGAATCTGCTTTACACACACACACACACAAACACAAACACATACACACAAACACATACACACACACACAGACACACATACACACATATCTTTTATCCATTACCTTTTACTTGCTTCTGTCATTAGACTGTGGCCATGCTGGGGCACTGCTTTGAACAATTTTTTTTTTTTTAGTTGAACAAATCGACCCCAGTACTTATTTTTTATGTTAAGCCTGGTAATTAGTCTATTAGTCTCTTTTGCTGAACTGCTGAGTTATGGGGACATAAACACACCAATACCAGTTGTTAAGTGGTGGTGGTGGGGAGACAAACACAGACACAAAGACACACACACACACAATATATATATATGTATATATACATATATGAGGGTTATACCGAAAGTAATCCAAAAGTGGCCATAACTTTTTTTATAAACTACTGTAGGCCTTTCAGCTTTCATATGTTGGCAGAGTAATGCTTCCTCTATAGTAACTCTTCTTTCTATTCTTTTTCATTGCATGCAAATAATGAGTCCCAAATAGAAACAATATGCTGTCATTGAGATCTTGATGAAGGAAGGTGTAGGATATCTGACATTCACAAAAGGCCACCAGATTATTTATGGACAAAATATGAAAGAGCTTTTTTCTGTTTAGCAGGTGATAATTTCAGGTGAGCAGAAGAGTATATTGTAATGGTATGATATTGTATATTGTATGATATTATGTACTGAATAGAGTATATTGTATGCTGTAAAGGTATATTACCACATTCAGCTGTTTTTGGTAAGGAAATCGTTCGTAAGATGCTGGAAACAAAGGAGCATTAATCCCTGTCACATTGTTCCATGGTCCATGGAAATCATACGCCATGACAGAAATGTAGTCCATCAGTCTGTAACAAACCATGGTAAAGAGAAAAAGGTTGTTATGGAATTTCAAAATGAAATAATAGAATTCTACACCACCACCAGCGACAACAATGAAGACAATAAAGAAGTTAAATAAAGCAAACTTTCAATTGATGATCTAGAAGCTGACCATGGCTATGAACAATTGGTGAAAGAAACTGAATAGACTTAGAAGAAGAAACAGATCTGGATAGAAACACATGGTATCAGTTAACAAGAGTAATTATGTATGTGTATCTGAGTATGCTGAAGAGATTAATGTAATGTAATTCGTCACCCTTTTCAAGCCTAGCCAGGCTCATGGGCCTGGTTTCCTGGTTTCTGTGGCGTATGTGTTCCCCCCAGCTGGACGGGACGTCAGTCCATCGCAGCGTTACTCAAGAAACAGGAAGAGAGAGTGAGAGAAAGTTGTGGCGAAAGAGTACAACAGGGATCACCACCACCCCCTGCCAGAGCCTCATGGAGCTTTTAGGTGTTTTCACTCAATAAACACACACAACGCCCAGTCTGGGAATCGAAACCACAATCCTCCAACCGTGAGTCCGCTGCCCTAACCACTGGGCCATTGTGCCTCCACATAGTGTAATGTAATAGTGTAGGCATAATTAGGTATCACTTTGTGCCTTTATATCTCTATGACTTATTTATGAATTATCATTATATCATTAGAGACATCTTTCTACAATAGTGTTGTTAACAGTTTGTCCTCACTTAGCAACCGTATTTTTTCCATACTGCTAAGTGTTAGATAGCTACTCTGTTATATCGATGCCAAACTGATTAGTAAGATCAGCTGTAATGGTTCTATAATACTTTATACTTTGATTAATTTATTAATAGTTTATCATCATCTATATATAGGCTTTCTGTATTTCTTTGTGATTGGGATGCTGTGAGCATGCACGCATGTGCACATGTGTGTGTGCATATGCATGTGTGCACATGTGTGTGAGTATGCATGTGTATGTATGTGTGTGTGTTTGCGTATCTGCATGTATGTAAAAGCCAGTTGTCATACAAAAGGCAATGTATCTCCACTTACTTGGCTAAGTTGGCCACATCATAACCGGCATCAATCTTATTCTTGCCTGCAGCCACTGCACAGGTCAGCAACAGAGGTTCTTTCTTAGTTCTTTTGGCTTCTTTGTCAAAACTCTGACGGAGTTCCTAAGAAGTTTAAGAGATTTATGTATCAAGCACCTACTAAAAATATTTCACCTTCAGTTGAATAACTCATTTTTACCCCATTTTTAGTCAGTGAAGAAACCCCATGGTTAAGTGGTCAAGTGGTTAGGGTGTGGTATTCAGTGTCATAGGATCATGGTTTTGATTCCTTGACTGAGTATGCTTTCTGTTCTTGAGCAAAACACTCCATTTCACATTGCTCTAGTTTACTCAAGTGTAAAAGTGTAACCTTGCAATGGATAGGCATCATGTTCAAAGAAAATCCTGTGGTTTCGGTCACTTGTATACCAAGGAAACTAACTAACCAGCCCTATGAAATTCAGGACTTAAGACAGTAATATCCATAGGTTGATGACGATGATGATGGAGGTAGTGTCCATAACCCTTTAGAAGAACCTAAGGTGCCAGGTGGTGGTGCTAAACTGGGTGAGTGATTATGGCTGCCATCCAAGGAGACCATGTTAGGATTTGAACTCAGAATACAAAAAGCCAGGGCAAATACTGCAAAGACATCTTGTTTGTTGTTCTTACAGTTTCTCTGACTTTGGGTGGATTTGAACTAAAAATGTAGTGAATCCAAATAAATAACACTTAAGATTCTATTCAATGCTCAAATAACTTGGACAATTGCATATATATATATATATATATATATATATATATATATATATATATATATATATATAATATATATATATATATATATATATATATATATATATAATATATATATATATATATATGTGTGTGTGTGTGTGTGTGTGTATATATATATATATGTATATATATATAAAATGAGATAGGGGTTGAAAATTCAACCCACCATGGGATAACATATATCCAATATACTGCTAGATAGGTACCCAACAAGACTAATACATAGATGTTAAAAATTGCCAAACAATCAGTTCATCTATTGTATTATATGGGTAAAGGTAATAATATTACCGTAAATTAATACTACAAAATTAGAAAATGGAGAAACATACTTAAATCAATAAAACATCAACTATCAGATGATACCCAAACATTACTTTATTACACCATTACATATCAGTAAAGGCATTATACAAAATATACAGTAAATGTAAATAGACAAAGAGATATAAGTATAAAATTTCAAATATAATATGTAATTAAATCACATCTGACAGCTGTTTCGGCAGCGAGGGCAGTCATACCTCATTTAACCTATAAGCCATAAAGGCAGGTATAAATGAGGCATTAACAAGGATGCCCCACGGCCTCTTCAGAGAATTAAATTTGTTATAATTGTGAAAAAAATTATTTTTCCATATACATATAAATATAAAAATATAAAAATGTAAAATATAAAAACTTATGCATAAACTTCATAATGCTACACTTATATGATATAATACTCATTGGTACAATAATGCAAGGTAAACAAAACAAAATAAAACAAAATATATATCAGTGTATATATTAATATTAATAAGCACAGTTATTATACATATTTGGCTAATAGTTTTAAAAAACTAACACATAGGGAGATGAAAAATAATAATTAAAACCATGGTTCAGTTCATAAAATTATAAAGCTATAAAAGTCAATAAAAATTACTATTAATATTAGTGATAATAATAATAATAATAATAGATACAGTTATGTTTGCACCAAGTCCATCCTTTCAAGATCGAAATAACTATAAGTTTAGAAATTCTGACCACTAGGTAATGATTATATAGATTAATACGATTGGCTAGTAGTTTGAAATTTAAATCACAAGAGAAATTTTATGGTTGGTTAGTCAAGAAACGCCAATATTCACACGCGCATCCACAGATCAATCGCACATACATACATAATTTTGTTTACCTTGCATTATTGTACCAATGAGTATTATATCATATAAGTGTAGCATTATGAAGTTTATGCATAAGTTTTTATATTTTACATTTTTATATTTTTATATTTATATGTATATGGAAAAATAATTTTTTTCACAATTATAACAAATTTAATTCTCTGAAGAGGCCGTGGGGCATCCTTGTTAATGCCTCATTTATACCTGCCTTTATGGCTTATAGGTTAAATGAGGTATGACTGCCCTCGCTGCCGAAACAGCTGTCAGATGTGATTTAATTACATATTATATTTGAAATTTTATACTTATATCTCTTTGTCTATTTACATTTACTGTATATTTTGTATAATGCCTTTACTGATATGTAATGGTGTAATAAAGTAATGTTTGGGTATCATCTGATAGTTGATGTTTTATCGATTTAAGTATGTTTCTCCATTTTCTAATTTTGTTGTATATATATATATATATATCTTACCTCGGCTGGTGACAAAGAGCCTCTTGCTCAGAGTAAAAGGTAGACTGTATGATGCGTGTGTACGAACAGCCATGCTACATGGCAGTGAAATATGGGCCGTGACTGCTGAGGACATGCGTAATCTCACAAGGAATGAAGTCAGTATGATCCGATGGATGTGTAATGTCAGTGTGCATACTCAACAGAGTGTAAGTACCTTGAGAGAAAAGTTGGACCTAAGAAGCATCAGATGTGGTGTGCAAGAGAGACGACTGCGCTGGTATGGTCATGTGGTGAGAATGGATGAGGATAGCTGTGTGAAAAAGTGCCACATCCTAGTGGTTGAGGGAACCTATGGAAGAGGTAGACCCAGGAAGACCTGGGATGAAGTAGTGAAGCATGACCTTCGAACATTAGGCCTCACCGAGGCAATGACTAGTGACCGAGACCTTTGGAAATATGCTGTGCTTGATAAAACCCAGCAAGCCAAGTGAGACCATAACCTCGTGGCCTATGCCAGGGGTGTAACCAGCTCACTTATGTGTACATTTCCTTCATTGGACACCAAACTCTGTTTGCAAAGACCTGTTGAGACAAGTGAAATCGAAATCGAAATCAAATTCGATGACTGCCATCCATGCTAGTGGAGCGCTAAGAGCACCATCCGAGCGTGATCGTTGCCAGAGTGGCTAATAGGCTTCCGTGCTGATGGCATGTAAAAGCACCCACTACTCTCGGAGTGGTTGGCATTAGGAAGGGGATCCAGTTGTAGAAACTCTGCCAGATTGGAGCTTGGTGCAGCCAACTGGTTCGCCAGTCCTCAGTCAAATCGTCCAACCCATGCTAGCATGGGAAGCAGATGTTAAATGATGATGATGATGATGATAATGCATGTATATATGGGTATATATATATATATATATATATATATATATATAATATATATATACATATGGGTATATATATATATGTGTGTGTGTGTACATTTGGGTGTGTATGCATGTGAGTGTGTTTATATACACAAAACCAAAATATTTTTTATTGTTTAGTCAGAAGAGAAAGAGCAGTAGCTATGTTTTTACAAGGTCTCTGAAACTGTTGGAAGAAGGAGGGGAGCCATTATGCCCACCACCCTGAAACAGACTCTACCAAAGCTACCAAGGGCTAAGTAGCTGCCTTAGATATCCTTCCATTCACATCCCACAGTATTAAAAAGAAATACTTGAGGAACAGATTGGATAATGTACTCCTAGATACTTTTAGCTACAAAGTAAAAGATGTCATTGTCATAGACAAAAGGTATTTGGCCATTGGTCCACTCAGACAATGAGAAGATGGTGATAGATAACTCCACTGACGTCTCCAAGACTACAGCACCGATGATGACAATGACAACAACGATGACTATCACCACCACCACTATTTCACTATAGAAAGTGTTCATTATTCACACTAAACCTTACCCAAACGAGTTTGACAAATTTCTGTTTGTCACCGGCTGTCGGATACTCCCAGTCAATGTCCAAACCATCGAAATTGTGGTGTCTTAGGAAATAAACCGCTTGAGATGCAAACATCTTCCTTGACCTCTTTGTTGATGCCAAACTTCTGAAGTTTGAACTTCCTTCATTGTACCCTCCGACTGATAGGACCAACTTCAAATCATTATTTTTATTTTTCAGATCGGAAATCTTCTGGTACCTTAAGAAAAATAGACAAAAAAAAAGGAAAACAAAAAGGGAATAAGAAATCCCGGAAGAACTTGTATCTATATAATTTACTTAATGTATGTCTAAATGAGATATTTATCTATATATCAAAAAGCTAGAAGCTGCAGTTTTTCATCTGGGGAAGAAATCTCTTTATAGACTCATTGCATTAAAAAACATGATATACTTCAGAGATAAGTGAATTGAAATCACCCTGGAAACGACCATAAGAATGGCATTTCTTTGCTGTCATAATGGTTTGTCAATGTCATGTACTTGTGTTAATTACAAAATGAGGTTAAATCAGCTTGTTTGAAGTATATAAGGACAGTGGACAGTGTATAATCCATATACTAGTTTGCATAATCTATATACTAGTTTGGATAATGCCATAGAAGCAGGTCTGGAGTAAAATCTTATCTACCTAACATACATTATATATGCATGTTATATTAAAAGAAAGTGGGGGGAGAGGCATTGAGTAGTATAGTTCTGGATGTACAAAAATGCAGGATGGTCTTGGCTGTGGATATAGGCTAAGGTACCTTAGTCTATATCCACAAGAACATCACCAAACTTATTGGTATGGAGTCACTGACCAACACACTTCAAGCTGTCTCACAGATCTGTTGTATCACTGCTGTCTGTCTCGATCCACCTCTATCCAGCCTGCCTGACTCAGTGTCCTTGGCTGGGACATCTTTGATCATAGGCATAGGCATGATGCTAGGTGATAGCCTAGACAAGCTTGACCATCGTCTAGTGTGGGCCACACAACTCTTGAACCACTTGGATGAAATGCCTTGTATTTATTCCAGCCCTTTGCATTCTGAGTTCAAATCCTCACATAACCTTCTTGGATGGTAGACTTCACCTTGGGTGGTAGACATCATCTTGGGCGGTAGACCTTATGTGCCTTTAGCAGAATCCACTCTGTTGCAACATTTGGGCCAGGTTTCTAATTTGAGCATACCGCCTTCTCTTCTTCTCCCTTCCTAATCTCTTAATCTTTTTAATCTAGCTAAAAATACAAAAACCTAGTAATAAGGAGAAGGGGTGAGGTCTCTCTCAGAACTGATGAAGTTGAAGAGAGCAGTGGGGCAGGATAGACTTGATGATTGTAAAGTGCATGACTTGTTATATAATTTGGTATGGGTAAGTGTGGACTGGGGAAGAGAAAAAGGTAGGCCCCTTAATTTTCTTAGTGTCCTTGGAACAACAAAAGAGTAGGACTTGGTCCATCAACTCTGTCAAACTCCATTAGGTTGAGTCAAAAGTTTTTATGATTTTCACTGATGATTTTTGGCAACTTAACAGGGGCACACATTTCAGAGCTGGTATATGGCACTGAAGGGGAAAAGGGTTGCACATTGTAAGGCTGATCTGGGATGCTGGAGGGGCAAAAGGGGTGCACATTATAAGTCTGGCCTATGCCACTGAAGTGTTAAAGAGGGGGCACATTATACAACTGGCCTAGAATGCTAAATACCATGATAATCATTGGTATACTCTATCAGGATTGACCTACAGCTAATCAAAAACATTGAAGACTACACACACACACACAGACACACACACGCAGAGGATAAATGTTAGCGTAAAGTAGCAGTGAGACTACTTACATAAGCACATCATTGTCTTCAATTGGTACAAGTTTATTGTTGACCAGTTTTGCAAATGCAAAGTGAATGTGTGAACACAGATTTGGAGCAATATTGGCTGGGGTGAATTTTGCCTGACCTATTCGGTACTGAGACCAATTTGTGTAGTAACACACACGGCGGTAGCTGGTGGCAGCAACTGGAAAACAAGAAAACAGGAATCATCATCATCATCATCATTTAACGTCCGCTTTCCATGCTAGCATGGGTTGGACGGTTCAACTGGGGTCTGGGGAGCCCGAAGGCTGCACCAGGCCAGTCAGATCTGGCAGTGTTTCTACAGCTGGATGCCCTTCCTAACGCCAACCACTCTGAGAGTGTAGTGGGTGATTTTATGTGCCACCGACACAGGTGCCAGACGAGGCTGGCGAACGGCCACGCTCGGATGGTGTTTTTATGTGCCACCGACACAGGTGCCAGACGAGGCTGGCGAACGGCCACGCTCGGATGGTGTTTTTATGTGCCACCGACACAGGTGCCAGACGAGGCTGACGAACGGCCACGATCGGATGGTGTTTCTTACGTGCCCACAGCACAGAGGCCAGTCGATGCGGTACTGGCTACGGCCACGTTCGGATGGTCTTCTTGTGTGCCACCGGCACTGGTACCACAAAGATACAAATTCCATTGATGTTCATCTATTTTGATTTGATTTGATTTGATTTGATCACTTGTCTCAACAGGTCTTCACAAGTGTCACAAGAAGGAAGGTATGCACAGGTGGACTGACTACGTCCCAGGTAGAGGCCACGGGTTATGGCCTGACTAGTCTTGCCGGGTCTTCGGATGGTGTTTTTATGTGCCACCGACACAGGTGCCAGATGAGGCTGGTGAATGGCCACGATCGGATGGTGTTTGTTATGAGCCCACAGCACAGAGGCCAGTCGATGCGGTACTGGCTACGGCCATGTTCGGATGGTTATCTTGTGTGCCACCGGCCCTGGTACCACAAAGATACAAATTCCATTGATGTTCATCTATTTTGATTTGTTTTGATTTGATCACTTGCCTCAACAGGTCTTCACAAGTGTCACAAGAAGGAAGGTATGCACAGGCGGACTGACTACGTCCCAGGTAGGGGCCACAGGTTATGGCCTGACTAGTCTTGCCGGGTCTTCAGATGGTGTTTTTATGTGCCACCGACACAGGTGCCTGATGAGGCTAGTGAACGGACATGATCGAATGGTGTTTGTTACGTGCCCACAGCACGGAGGCCAGTCGATGCGGTACTGGCTACGGCCACGTTCGGATGGTTTTCTTGTGTGCCACCGGCACTGGTACCATAAAGATACAAATTCCATTGATGTTCATCTATTTTATTTTGATTTTCACTTTCACTTGCCTCAAAAGGTCTTCACAAGTGTCACAAGAAGGAAGGTATGCACAGGGGGACTGACTACGTCCCAGGTTGGGGCCACGGGTTATGGCCTGACTAGTCTTGCCGGTCTTCGGATGGTGTTTTTATGTGCCACCGACACAGGTGACTAGTCTTGCCGGGTCTTCGGATGGGTTTTTTATGTGCCACCGACACAGGTGCCGGATGAGGCTGGCGAACGGCCACGATCGGATGGTGTTTGTTACGTGCCCACAGCACAGAGGCCAGTCGATGCAGTACTGGCTACGGCCACGTTCGGATGGTTTTCTTGTGTGCCACCGGCACTGGTACCACAAAGATACAAATTCCATTGATATTCATCTATTTCGATTTGTTTTGATTTCTTTGATTTTGATTTTCACTTGCCTCAACAGGTCTTCACAAGTGTCACAAGAAGGGAGGTATGCACAGGTGAACTGACTACGACCCAGGTAGGGGCCACGGGTTATGGCCTGACTAGTCTTGCCGGGTCTTCGGATGGTGTCTTTATGTGCCACCGACACAGGTGCCAGATGAGGCTGGCGAGCGGCCACGATCGGATGGTGTTTGCTATGTGCCCACAGCACGGAGGCCAGTCGATGCGGTACTGGCTACGGCCACGTTCGGATGGTTTTCTTGTGTGCCACCGGCACTGGTAACAAAGATACAAATTCCATTGATGATCATCTATTTTATTTTGATTTTCACTTTCACTTGCCTCAACAGGTCTTCACAAGTGTCACAAGAAGGAAGATATGCACAGGTGGACTGACTACATCCCAGGTAGGGGCCACGGGTTATGGCCTGACTACTCTTGCCGGGTCTTCTCACGCACAACATACTTCCATAGGTCTCGGTCTCTAGTCATTTCCTTGGTGAGACCTAAAGTTCGAAGGTCGTGCTTCACCACCTCGTCCCAGGTTTTCCTGGGTCTACCTCTTCCACAGGTTCCCTCAACTGCTAGGGTGTAGCACTTTTGCACACAACTATCTACAGCCATTCTCGTCACATGACCATACCAGTGCAGCCGTCTCTCTTGCACACCACAATTGACGCTTCTTAGGTTCAACTTTTCTCTCAAGGTACTTACACTCTGACGCTTATGAACACTGACATTACACATCCATCGGAGCATACTGGCTTCATTTCTTGCAAGCTTACGCATATCCTCAGCAGTCACGGCCCATGTTTCACTACCATGTAGCATGGCTGTACGTACACATGCATCATACAGTCTGCCTTTTACTCTGAGCGAGAGGCCTTTTGTCACCAGCAGGGGTAAGAGCTCTCTAAACTTTGCCCAAGCTATTCTTACTCTAGCAGTTACACTTTCAGCACACTGCTAGAGTATTAATATGTAATCTTTCATCTTTTATCTTAACTCCATCCTTTCCTTCCCTCTCCTCTCATTCATTCCTCTTTACCATCATCCCCCCCCCCCCACTCTTCCATCAGTCTTGTAAGAACTGAAAAATGTCATGAACACTGGCCTTAACTCCTGAACGAGATTGACCTGGATGATGGACACAGCACAGCAATGACACATAATGGAGAGCTTTCAGTGATTTTGAAAAATTAAAAACAACAGTTCAGTGATCTGTCATGTCAAGTGGCTGCTCATATAAAAGTTGTTGCCATTTGACCCCTGGTCAGTCCTGATTGAATATATTGGGTCCCATATATAATGCGGTATTTTTATTTGCATGAACTACAAGTTGGAGGGGAACAAGATAAACTACCTGCGTCAACTTGCTATAATTTTACCTTCTCTTTATTCTTAGTGCAAGTTTTAAAGAGTGCAGTTCGATTTTAAGAGTTATTTTTTCAAAGCTATAATGGAAGTAATAAAGGAGTATATTCAGCATATTTTGCTTTATGAGTTCAATAAAGGCAACAACACAACAGAAAGTGTGAGGAATATTAATGCAGTATATGGGGATCAGACAATAGGTGTAAGCCAGTGTCAACGGTGGTTCCAGAAACTACAGCCTAGAAGATGAGCCTCATCCTGGAAGATCTGTAGAATTTGACAAGGACAAACCCTGGTGGAACAAAATCCCATTGTAACTGTTGAGGAACTAGTATAGAAGCTTAGGTTTAATCATTCAACCATTCACCGACACTTGCGTGCCATCGGAAAAGTCAGCAAATTGGGTGATATTATATACTCACGTAGTTGCCCGAAAGCCATCAGTAGAATGGTGGTGAATGTAATCATTGAGCACATCTTGAAACAAAGACAAAACAACATGAAAGTATGATATTAATATAGATATAAATACATATGTACATATATACATATATATATACATACATATATATGTTTATATATATATATACACATGTATATATATATTTTATGTATGTATATATAATAATAATAATAATAATAGGGAATATAATTCCAAAACTTACAGGGAAAAATTCAATTTAACAATTTTAAATAAAATTTCACAATATATAATATATGTATATAATTTAGAGAAAAACCACTATTAAACAATTCAATAAAGAAAGATGTTATTCACATCATATAGAAAACATACTATAAAAAACTCTTTTTAAATCAATAAAGTACAATAAATAGTAAATTGTAGTAAAAAGACTACGCACATTTCATGGCTATATTTTCAAATAGATAATAATAATAAAATCAATTCAATTCAAAATTAAATCGAACTAAAATTAATTCTATTTAAAAATATAGTCACTCATCAGGTCTACGATAATAAATAATAAAAAATAAAAAATAATAATTGAATAAATGTACTTATCTTAACTTATGCTAATTATCAAATAAATATATAAAAAATACGTATATTAAACTATAAACAATCGAAAAGCATTTAACAATATTTCTTAAAATAAAAATATAACTTATCTTGTCGAAGGATTTTGGTTAAATAACAATTTAAACTTAAAACGTCGAAGTTAGCGTTTATAAGAAATATAAGAAATATATCGTGCGAAAATATGGCAATAGGGTAATAAGAAATTATTATTACCAGTGGCCAAGCACAAAAACGAATTAGTCATTAGACTATATATTATTCACATAGAAATACAATAAGAGGCTTCCAAATAGGAAAGCCTTGTGCTAGAAAGAACTGTAGAAAAAACTCAAACCACCAAATAAGGATAAATTTTCGAAAGGAATGAAAATTAAAAACGTTTACCATCTCATTTATTTCCCAGACCATGGTTTCTAACTATTTCCATCAAAAAAATAATATTTGCTGAAGGCCAGTTTCATCAGTGGGACAGCCTTTCAATTTCAAATACACACACAGCCAGATCCACATGTAAAACTAACTGCTTGTATATTCTAACTTTTCAGACCACTTATTGTATATATATATATATATATATATATATACACGAGGGGCGTTCAATAAGTAATGCCCCTGATCCACTTGAAGTTGTTCGATCTAGCTGAAATTTTGCATGTGCAATTATTTATATCTCTATAGATTAAGTGGCAAATTACAGCTCTAAACTAATTGTGGTTTCTGATTTACAGGTGTTTGAACTGAGTCAAGTGTGAAATGGAGTCTGTTGAATGTCGAGCAGTGATCCGGTTTTTGTATTTGAAAGGACGCACACCACGGGAGACTTTTGATGAAATGAAAGTAACTTATTGTGATAATGCCCCCATCATATGACCTTGTAAAACGCTGGCATCGTGAATTCAAACATGGTTGGAACTCTGTGGAAACAGCTCCCAGATCTGGTCGCCCCCTTTTGCCATTGATGAGGCATCTGTCCGTCAAGTTAAGGCTGCCATTTTGGAAGATCGACGCATAACTATTCGCGAAATATCCCATGAGGTCAAGATTAGTACCGGGTCTGTGGAAACTATCATTCATGACCATTTGCATATGCAAAAGGTGTCTGCCAGATGGATCCCCAGGTTGCTCACATCTTTCCAGAAGCAAGAACGCGTCGAGTGCTCGAGGATGAATTTGGAGATGTGCCAAGAGGATGAGTCAAAATTTTTCAAAAGACTGATTACACAGGATGAAACCTGAGTCCATCACTATGATCCAGAGACCAAAGCCCAGTCAATGCAGTGGAAGCACCGTGACTCCCCTCCTCCAAAGAAGGCAAGGGTGCAGCCCTCCGCTGGCAAGGTCATGCTCACAGTCTTCTGGGACCAGGACGGAGTAGTGATGACAGATTTCCTGGCAAATGGTGCCACAATTACAGGAGCCTATTATGCTTCACTTTTGAGGAAATTAAGAGAAGTTATCAAAATCAAGAGGCGGGGCAAGATCAGCAAAGGCATCCTCCTCCTGCAGGACAACGCTCTGGTCCACAACTCGCGTGTCGCCAGATCAGAAGCACAGGCGTGCGGCTATGATTCCCCCTTCCCCAACCCCCTACTCTTCTGACCTTGCACCTTCTGATTTTCACCTCTTCCCAGCCATGAAGTTGTTTTTGAAAGGAAAGCGTTTCCCAGATGATGCAGCCTTGATTTCTGAAGTCACGTCGTGGCTGGAGGACCAAGCTGGTGTCTTCTACAGAAACGGTCTTCAGAGCTGCATCAAACGATGGGAGAAATGCGTAACTCTGGGTGGTTCCTATGTAGAAAAAGACTAATAACTGTGCCAAGTTTCGTTGCTCTACTGCTATGGGAAGTGGGTCAGGGGCATTACTTATTGAACGCCCCTCGTATATATATATATATTATATATATATATATATTTCGTTTTTGGATTTAGTTTGTAAGGTTCTTTATGTGAGTTCGTGTGTTGAAGCATATTCTGTTGTGTCTGGGGAGAGCCATTCTCTTTTTGTGCCTTATAATTTAACACACTCACCAGTAAAATTTCCACTCATTTCCTTCTTCATTTTTCTAAAATTTTCGCTGCGTTTTGCAACCTTTTCAATAGTCTTGACTCTGTCCGTTATTCACACTGCACTCCCTTTTGTTTGTTTGTGTGCATGTGTGTGGGTCAGCGTGTGTGTACATACACATGCATGTATGTATGTATGCATATGTGCATATGCATGTATATATGTGCATATGTATATATATATGTGTGTGTGTGTGTATATTTGTACGTATGTATTCTGCATATTCCTGTGTCTGCTTGTCCGTGTTTGTGTGTTTTTATAAGTGTGTGTTTGTGTGTTTGCATGTGTGTGTGTGTTTATGTGTGTACCTCTGTGTCTTTGTGTGTGTGTGTGTGTGTTTGCAACTAAGTACTGTGTTTGCATCAATGGATGTTTAAATAGGAAATATACATAGTAGATATCATACACCCATACCCACAGTTTATACAGGTAGAGTAGAATAGTTAGGGGGCTATTATGTAGATAGATGTATGTATGTGTGTGAGTGGGTGTATGTATATATGTATGCACATACGTGTAAGCATATGGATATGAAAGTAAACAGATTAACAAACAGACAGATAGGTACATAGGTTATATGAACAGACAAACACACATATATACATACACAAATGAAGACTGAAACACGTGTCCATATATACACACACACACTTTACACAAGGACACATATAGAGACACACGTCCACACATATAGAGATACACATCCATACACCCAAATGTACAAACATACATACATACATGTGCATATATATATATATATATATATACAATTGCAGCGTGGAAGGTGTTTATAAGCCATTTAAGAAACACACAAAAGCCGTTCGATTCACTTCAACATTTAAGTTTAATTTGTCAAAATATTTTCGTCGCTAAAATCCGCGACCTGTTCACTGACAAAGATCCGTGCTGCATCAGGATTTTAGTGACGAAAATATTTTGACAAATTAAACTTAAATGTTGAAGTGAATCGAACGGCTTTTGTGTGTTTCTTAAATGGCTTATAAACACCTTCCACGCTGCAATTGTTTTCGTTTCAGCACACGATCTCAGATCAAATTACTTGCTATGCGAGTACATCTCCATATATATATATATATATATATATATATATATATGCACACACACAGATGTGCACAAACAAACAAAAAGAATGCAGTGTGAATAATGAAAAGAGTCACAACTATTGAAAAGGTTGCAAGATGCAATAAAAATGTTAGAAAACTAGAGAAGGAATTGAGTGGAAATTTTACTGGTGAGTGTGTTAAATTGTAAGGCCACGCACTGGGACTGAACCCGGAACCATGTGGTTGGTTAGCAAGCTACTTACCACACAGCCACTCCTGCGCCTATATATAAACTTATCAATGCATTCATACATACACCCCCCCCACACACATATATAAATAAAAGAACAGAGATTTAGAATTTGGGCCGGTACCTTACTATCACTCTGATACAATCCAAGTTCTGGCTAACCGCGTCAAATGATAGGGAAGACAAGATTGCTTAAGGTATATAATCACGTAGTATGTAACTCTAAAGGTAAATTCTGAGTCCATTTGTCCATTTTATACAGCATACTGAGTATATCTCCAAAACATCATACTAAAAATAGAGAACAATACATCTTCGGAACCCGTTTATTGCGATAAATTCACAATACATTCATGTTAAATTTAATGTAAATGTAGTGTGAATTATTGTAATAAACAGGTTTTATGGATGTACAATTAATTCTCCATTCTTGATGTCTTGAATGAACATACACAAACATATATAAGTGTGTGTGTGTGTGTGTGTATGTGTGTGTGTGTGAATGTGTGTGCATGTGTGTGAATATTCAAGACATCAAAGTAACTGTTCGGTTTTTACCATTGGGTGCTTTATTGTTACCTCATCCTTAGCAAAGGCGGAGGTATATTTGTCAGTCGTGCTTGTTTGTCTGTGGACAAGATATCTCAAGAACCGTCGGATGGATTCAGATGAAACTTTCAGAGACGTTTAACCTTGCGACTGGCACAAATTGATTAGATTTTGGGATCAATTTGGTACCGGACAAAGATTCTGGATTATTTTTCTGCTTTTTTTATTTAATTTTTGAGGGTGGTCGGGTTCATTTTTAGTATTCTCGTTTGTGAGAGCAGTCGAGTTTATTTCAGATATTCTCATCTTAAAAATCATCTCTGGCTAATTATTGAGAGGATGTTGATGAGGAGGTTTGCACTCTCTGAGTGCTCTTGTTTTAATATATATTTATATTCGATTTTTGATAATATCTTGAGATATCTCCCTGATTTTGTAGTCACTGCTGTTCTTTGGAAACAACAATATATGTGTGTGTGTGTGTATGTATATGTGTATATATATACATATTATATCTATATATGTGTGTAGATAAATAGATATGTAAGTAAAAAGATATGTTTCTTTATTACCCACAAGGAGCTAAACACAGAGGGGACAAACAAGGACAGACAAACGGATTAAGTCGATTACATCAATCCCAGTGCGTAACTGGTACTTAATTTATCGACCCCAAAAGGATGAAAGGCAAAATCGACCTCGACGGAATTTGAACTCAGAACATAACGGCAGACGAAATACGGCTACGCCTTTCGCCCGGTGTGCTAACGGTTCTGCCAGCTCAGATGAGCACACACATGCATACACAAACACAAATGAAGACTGAAACACCTGACCATATTCACACCTGCACACTTCACACACTTACTGACTCTATTCTTACCGTTCAGATTTTCCCCATCATTATACATACTAGATTCTATTCTACTACATACTTTTCTATTCTTAGTTACTGTTTTATTATTGTTATACTTTTTATTCTTAATTATAATATGATTATTATGTGCATTTTTATGAGGTTTATATGCCAGGTTAGACGGGCTATTGGTTTTGCTTTCGCTTTTATTATTTTTATTATATTTAGCGGATTTTAAACTTTCTGAGTTAAGGAATGCAATCTCCCGATTGCCTCCCGCCTTCAATAAAGCAGAGTTACAGAAGTGAGAATATGAGTTAAATATATTAGCCGATAATTGTGCAATTCTCTTTGAAATTCCTGTTACTATTGATAGTATTATACCTGGTAACTACGTCTGATTTCCTATAGGGGTAATATAACCCAAAGTTTATATTTAGTGTAGAATCTAAGAAGTTAACTACCTTAATGCAGTGCTTTTCAAACTTTTTGCTGGAGCGGAACCCCAAGGAAACATTCCACTGGCTCGAGGAACCCCTGTGCAATAATTTAATAGTCTTATGCACACATATCTGCACAGGAGAATTTAAAATTACTGCCGATTTTAGCAGTTTTGTAACTTCTTGCGGAATCCCTGGACTGTACAGGCGGAACCCTGGTTGAAAACCACTGCCTTAATGTCATATTCAAAAATGAGCCCTAGGTTAAAACTTTTGAAGAATTTTCTGATTTTCTTCCGCATTCTTTCTATTACGGTTTTACTATTACTAGGTATAATGAATAATGCATCATCCCTATAGAGAACTCAAGGAAGTCATTACTAAGACATTTTAGGGGATATGCTCCAAGTAAATCCGTATTAGGGGAAAAAATTCTGCATAGAGTTTGATACTCACCTGATATTGTCTGAGTGTGCAAATTAATTCTTCCTAACAAGGTGCCTCAATTTAGTATCTAATTCAACTGAATTTCTATTATAATTTTTTAATATATTATAAAATGTTATTGATTTGCCATATAACGGCATTATTGCTTACTGGTCACTAATATTATTGTTATTTAGGCGGCGAGCTGGCAGAAACGTTAGCACACCGGGCGATATGCTTAGCAGTATTTCGTCTGTCTTTATGTTCTGAGTTCAAATTCTGCCAAGGTCGACTTTGCCTTTCATCCTTTCTGGGGTTGATCTAATCGACTGGCCCCCTTCCCCAAAATTTCGGGCCTTGTGCCTTGAGTAAAAACGAATATTATTGATATTATCATTAATTATTTATAATAGTAATAATAATAGGAACTTCACCATTCAAACTGACAGAAAGATAGATGCAAATAGGCCAGACATTATATTGAAAGACTTCAGACAAAAATCATGTCTCCTCCTTGATATGACTATCAATATAAATGTATCTGTCAAGACCTACCAAAAATTAAGCAAGTATAAAGATCTTGAAATAGAAATTAGAAAAAAGTGGAACCTGCAGACTAAATTAATACCTGTTGTCATAGGTGCCCTGGGGATGATAGCAAAATGGGCTGATTGCTACCTAGCTCAGATATCAGGAAACCCCAAAATGGCAAAAATTCAAAAGATAGTGCTCATGGGAACTGCCCATATCCTACGTAAAATACTGACAAATTTTCTTATGGTTTCTTAAACATTCTCTGGGTGAGACTTGGAGCCAACTTGTACAAATGCAAAGCAAGAGTCAAACATAAAATAATAATAATAATAACCATACAATAACCATCAGAGCATCACAACAAATCACAGCACATACCCAAGGCACACAGAGCTGCGCTCGGTAGTGAAGTGAAAGCACGCTATAAAAATAAAACTATTGAATAATAATAATAATAATAATAATAATAAATAATAATAATAATAATAATAATAACAGGCAGTGGCTCTCATGGTTTCTGATCTTAACTGATCGGAGGTGTTATCATGTACATTGTTTTGTCTTGGTATAAAAGTTGGGTTACAGCAAATATTCTGCTCAATACCACAGATTTGCTTGTCAGTTGTTTGACCTTAACCAGTTGAGCATGTCCCTTAGTGGCTGACGATATGTGCATCTCTGATCACGAGCAGAAGTAGTGGGGGAGCATCATAGCCATGTGTTGAGAGGGATTCTTTGGGGTTTGAATAATTCACCTCTGGAAACATGGGTGGTTCTTTCAACATCCTTAAACAATCCTTATTCAGGGACCTTTTGAGCGGGATGGACTACTCAACCTGAAGAAAATTCTAACTGGGCCCCACCTGCATGGTCATGTGCTGTTTATCTTGATATGAGATCACCATTTCACACACATTTGGTTGTGATGCATGTGCCTGGTGTACCTTTATCAGACGGGCAGTCATGATGGGTATACTGGGCTTCGTATATTTTACCCCAGTGTCACTTTGATGGCATGAACTGCTCTCTCACTCAATAATAATAATAATAATATCTATATGAATATTCATTCGGATATTTACTCATATATATAATACATACATACGTACACACACACACATACATACAAACATGCATACATACATACATACATAGATAAAGACGAAGGCACGTGGCTTGGTGGTTAGGGCATTTGGCTCACGATCGTAAGGTCGTGAGATCAATTCGCGGCGACGCATTATGTCCTTGAGCAAGACACTTTATTTCACGTTGCTCCACTCTACTCAGCTGACAAAAATGAGTAGTACCTGTATTTGAAAGGATACACGTGCCTGTGGAGTGCTCAGCCACTTGTACGTTAATTTCACGAGCGAGCTGTTCCGTTGATCGTATCAGATGGGACTCTCGTCGTCGTAACCGACGGAGTACTCCTACTATAGATAAAAAAAAAGATAAGGCTGGTCTATGGGATTACCCTGGGTTTCACGTCCATAAAGCTCTTAGCTTTACAGCGTATCATCAGACCCTAAACCTGCTGGCCTCTCTGGCAAGTCTGTGTTTGTATGTATGTATATATATACACACACACACATACTTAATCATATCAAAGGGAAATGGAAATTAATTAAAATTTTCATTTCCAGTGGACCTAACGAGTAAAAATTTAGTCCAAAGACTATTAATCATAAAATACAGTGTACATTTAAACACATGAGGAATTCACTCGTGGGATTCAACACACTAGAAAGAACAGCTAGGTTCTATAACCACAAAATTTGGGATAAAATTTGACAGGAACGAAATGAAAAAATAAAAACATTTTACCATCTAGTTTCCTGGACCCGAACACTAACGATAGCAGCTGCTAGCCCAAACCCTTAGCGACGTCCTCACACGTCTTGTCACCTGCACGACCCACGTTGGAAAGGGCGCAACTCCCCGCTCCCTGCGCACTCCTGACGGCTGACCCCTTCCGGTTGCCCCAGCTTCCGGTCAACGCACTCGGCTGCTGACGTCCAGCTGCTGATGTCATCCCACACCCACTGCGTGGCGCATTGGGTAAGTGTCTTCTACAGTTACGTCGGGTCGATTAAAGCCTTGTATGAGCGAATTCGGTACATGGAAACTGTGGCAGTCCGCTCTGCTTGCCTGCTTGTCTTGTGTGTATGTATATATACATATGTATGTATGTATACATGTATGTATGTATGTAACGGGAAGCTTTATGAAAATAAACAAAAGACGAAGGCAGGTGGAGTACAAACAAACAAATGTATTAGTATGGTGCTCGTATCCTGAAAGGCAAAGTCGCCTTTGGCGGAATTTGAACTCAGAACGTAAAGACAGATGAAATACCTATTTCTTTACCACCCACAAGGGGCTAAACACAGAGGGGTCAAACAAGGACAGACAAACGGATTGAGTCAATTATATCAACCCCAGTGCGTAACTGGTACTTATTTAATCAACTCCGAAAGGATGAAAAGTAAAGTCGACCTCGACGGAATTTGAACTCAGAACGTAGCGGCAGACGAAATACGGCTACGCATTTCACCCGGCATGCTAACGTTTCTGCCAGCTCGCCGCCTTTGAAAACTTATATTTTGTTAATTAAATTATTTAACAGTATGAAAATAGTTTTTGGTGATGCAGTCTTGCCATGTAGAAGTTTTAACTTCAGTGCGTTCTTCCGGCAGAAATGAGTTCCCCGCTTCTGTTTCAAACCTACAAGAATTTCGTCTTCAGATTTCAAAAATTAGTAAAGGCACTTAAGACAGATTTCTTCAAGATATTCTGACTGGTATTTTATTTACAAACACTTCGACACAAGAAAAAAGTTACCCAGTGCTGGATTTGAACCCAGAACCTGTGAAGCATCGATTTATAGTCTCGCAGTGGACTTCAGAAAGCAAGCTAAAACAAATGCTTTACATCAAGGGTTCTCAAACCAGAGTATGTAAGAGAAGGGTACGAGGGATTTGCAAAAACACAGGAATTTTGAATTAATCACAGCCCACTAAACGCAGCTTGTTAAGAAAACGTGTGGAGAGTCCTTATCTGTTACCTACCACTTATCATTGTGAACAAGGGTTTCAATAATGTTTCATAGAAATAAAAATTCATGCCAGACTGTCAATCGAGAATGGCATGTGGGTGTATCTCTGAAATTATACGGAGGATTGAATTATTTGTTAGAATCCATCTCATCTATTTAAGTACAACCGAAATCTTAATTTATCAAAGCTAGAAATATTACTATTAAGGAATGGAACAGTCGATCCCATTACATGATTGATAATTTATTTTATCGATCTCGGAAGCTGATCACAGCGGGATTTGAACTCTTTATACGGGCGAAATGCGTAGCCGTATTTCGTCCGCCGTTACGTTCTGAGTTCAAATTCCGCTGAGGTCGACTTTGCCTTTCATCCTTTCGGGGTCGATAAATAAAGTACCAGTTACGCACTGGGGTCGATGTAATCGACTTAATCCGTTTGTCTGTCCTTGTTTGTCCCCTCTATGTTTAGCCCTTTGTGGGCAGTAAAGAAATATATATTAAATTGAATTAATAAAAAACAATATAAGCCTATTATCAGTTCACTGGTATCCAGCTATTTTACACGAAAGTCTTCATTCAGGATACACTAACACAACAGGCAATCTTTCGTCTCTAGTAGACCTTTCCGTCGATTTCCGTAAAAAAAATTTTTTTTTCACATATGGGCTTGCGGGAACTTTTGAAGTAATGAGAGCGAAAGAGACTAAGAGAAAGCGATTGTATGATGAGGGAAGTTCTTTTGAAGTTACCATGCATGTGAAGCATTGATGTACATGTGTGTGTGTGTGTGTGTGTTTGATGGGGTGTGGGAGACAGACAGTATGTTGTGTAAGTGAAGTGCTTCTGTTAGTGTGTGGGAAGAGACAGAGTAATGTGTGAAAGAAAGAGATAACTGAAATTTTTTAGTCGGTGTATGTGTATATGTATGTATATTACTTCAAAAGTTCCCGCAAGCCCATATGTAAAAAAAAAAAAATTTTACGGAAATCGACGGAAAGGTCTACTAGAGACGAAAGATCGCCACACAGCACTTCTGGATAAGATAATGGAGTACGCTAGAGGAAAAAAGCTTAGGAACCTTTGCTTTAACACATATTAGCAGAAAGGAGCGACAATGTGAAACAAGAACTCACCGTTTAGCTGTAATTCCTTTGTGGGGTGTAAAGCAAGTTCATACATGCAATGACATGGAACGAAATGAGGAAGGCACCCACCCCACCCCACCACGACCATCACCCCTACCACCGTCGTCGTCGTCGCCGTCATCATTCCCGAGACAGGTGAGAAGGTGGCGGTGGAAACGGGTGTAAGTAAACAGAGTAGTTACAGCCAGGTCTATTGTCTTTTGTACAAGATGTTGGGGGGGACATTAGATCAATGGTCCGAGGAGGCACCAAGTACCAAACGGTATCTTTTGTTGTGTCTGGATTTTTCAAATGCCAAAAGCAAATATGTGCATTTGTGTGTATGCAAATGTATGTATGTGTATGTACCACTATGCTAATGCACACACACACACACACATGCATATATGTTTATGAATTGGACATATACTTGTTTAAGCGTACATAGACACCCACTAGCATACATGGATTGTGTGTATATATGTATATATATATACATACATACATACATGCATACATATACATGCAAACACACGTATGTATGTATGTTTGTGTACATATCTACGTGGCATGCATTTACATATGTATGCTTGTGTGCATATATATATATATATATATATATATATATATATATATATACATGTGTATATATACATATATATATATTATATATATATATATATATATATACATGTATATATATATATATATATACACATTATATATATATATATATATATGTGTGTGTGTGTGTGTGTGTGTGTGTATGTATATATATATATATATATATATATATATATATCTGTGTGTATGTATGTATGTATACATGTATGTATGTAAGTATGTACGTATGTAAGTATGTGTGAGTATATGTGTGTGTGTGTGTGAGTGTATGTAGTTTGTCAATCAAGTATAATGCAGAAGTTGTTCCCAAAAAAAAAGACTGCCACCAGTAAAATTCCTTTCTTTCTCCCTGTCTTTCCTCATTCCTTAATCCTTCTATTAATGTCCTGTACACTCACCAATCCCTCATTTGGCAGAAAGACACACAGCATGTAATCCTACCGTATCCCCACTTCACTCCCATCTCACCCCATCATTTGTCTCCACCGTTGTTTCCCGCCAGCTCTTCTAATGGAAACAGAGGGGCCAAAACGGAAATAGCAGAAGTTGCTTCTTTGCTGCTGCTGTTGTTGTTGTTGTTGTTGTTGTTAAGCAACAAGACGGGTAAGGGTGATTAGGTGATGGTCTAGGGCTTAGGGGCGGGAGACCCCAGACCTTAGGAAAAAAAAACTTTGGTCGTCTTGTAGGGGCAGGAAACCCCAGACCTTAGGAAAAAAAAACTTTGGTCGTCTTGTAGGGGCGGGAGACCCCAGACCTTGGAAAAAAAAAACTTTGGTCGTCTTGTAGGGGCGGGAGACCCCAGACATTGGAAAAAAAAAACTTTGGTCGTCTTGTAGGGGCGGGAGACCCCAGACATTGGAAAAAAAAACTTTGGTCGTCTTGTTGTAGTCGAGGGCTCTTCGTTGACGCCCGACACCACTGGGAGGTGGCCCTCGAAGTCGCTGGAAATGGAGATCTCCAGGTCCAAATTATTGAACGGCTGCTGTTGTTGGTGGTGACGGTGATGATGTTGATGTTAATGTTGCTCATGTTATTGAAATTCTTATAAATTCTTATGATTGATATTGTTGTTGTTAATGCTGCGATTGTTGCTCGTGTTTAGTTTCTTGCTTAATATTGGTTCGGAAATTTTGGGACAGGACCAGAAATTTCGGTGGAAGGAGCAAGTCGATTAGATCGACCTCAGTACTCAACTGGTACTTATTTTATCGACCCCGAAAGGATGAAAGGTAAAGCCGAGCTCAGCGGAATTTAAGCTCAGAACGTTAAGTGGATTTCGACCCCATTTTCGACCACGTGGAAATCTCGATTTTATCGTGCGTGCGGATCCCATTTCAGCCAATCAGAACTTTTTGTTCACATGATAGTCTGGTGAAAATCGCAATAACTTTCTGTGAACGGAGGCAACAAGTACAGCGGTTTTATTGCGAAAAAAGCCTGAGTGAATTTGGACCTAGAGTGAATTAGGTCCCTGGTGCATTCTTCTCACTAAAAGCTATATACTCAACCCAGCACAACTCGGACTAACAGCTGTTTTTACAACTCCATACTCAACCCGGCGAGATTCAACACAGCAACACGAATATGCTTCGATGTGAAAGAATCGAATATGCTTCGATGTGAGGAATCAACTCAGCGACACGAATATGCTTCGATGTGAAAAATCAGCTTAATTATTGAATTTCTGATGAAGATCTGCGTCTGTACAATACATCGTTCATATAAGAATAACTCTTCTTGTATTGCATGAACACCTTTGTAATAACGTAGCAATAAATAATGTATATAAACTGATAACAAGTCTTTCATCATAACAACACAACAATTGGTAACCCCGACGCAGAAATACAACCAGCACTACAACAATTGGTGTCCGCCGGCGATTTCTACATATATATAAATACAGTTGACACGCTACGTCTAACAACAAACCAACAACAATTTACCTATAAATATCACCGACGTTTTACCACCACGTTAGACGTGACGTGCTGAATTTCTAGTTTGCTCAAAATAGCAGTTAAATCTGTCTGTCAGTTGATTCTGTAAAGATGCAAGCAGCACTATTTCATCAATATCTTCAGAGATAGTATGATTTCGTAATTCCACTGATGAGAAGATACAGGCTCTTATAGACAAGCTCCGACGTTTGGATTTCCCAAGATATCGTCAGTGCGAAATCCGGTGGCCGTAGAAATTACAAGACGATCTTCCAGTGCCGAGTGCCAGGAAAACCAAATTACCAGAGGTTGAATGCGACGAAATCTCTGGTTGAATCATCATCGCAGCCCTACCATAGCCTTATCCTTAGAGCTGACTTCTTGCACCAGTTTTGTCTTTTAATCGATTTAAGGCACAGGCGGTTTGTAGCGTATCTGATATCCTCACTGTTTGAGAGACAGACACAATAAGAATGATCTCGTTTGAGATTACAACCATCTTTGGCTAGTTTGACCCTGTTGTGTCCACTGCTCTGATTGGTTGGCATTTGGCGCGGTTTGTCTCTCTATTTATTTCGCGCCAGAGTGTAAGTCAACCAATCACAGCCTCGTGACACTGTTTCAGATGCCCTTCTTTGAGCCAGTTTAACTCCTTAAATAAGCTAGCATTTTCTCTATTCACCGTCTTTCGGCTTTAGACCTTTTATGGTCTAGTCACTGACCACAGAGCTGCTCAGCCATGTCCAGTTCCAGCGACAGACTACAAGCCAGCCAACCATGCTATTGTTCCAGCTATGAAGACGCTATTATATACCAGCGACAGACAGAACGTTCTCTATCTCCGCCGCCGTCATCACCATCGTCGTCTCCATCTCCGTCAACTTCAACAAGTACACATTAACACCGACCAGATTTATCTCACGCTGTTTGTGTGAATCTTTCACCAAGGAAAACAGTCTACCTAAAGAACTTACAATATCAAGAGACTCGGCTCGGCGTTGAGGCGCCAACCGTTGCACATACGCTCAACTGGCTTCCGCCTCGAGACCCCCAACATCTTGTTATAGAACTTACTATTGTGTACCTTATGAACTGGTAAACTCATTCCAATCTTAACTCAATATGCTGAGACGTATCTTATGCTCTGTTCTCTGTTATATGCATGCACCTTTATTTGTACCTTCTGTCGCACACACGAACACACAGACACAAATACTATGCGCACGCATTCATGCACAACACTATGCTAGCACTCACACACACACACTCTCTCTGTACACATTGTGAATAGTCTTCTTCTCTCTCAAACATTTATTCCTTTTGGCACTGTATTCTATATCATGTATTTGGCTCTCTAATTTTGTTAGGAGTGACCGTGCGGCGTTAAAAAGGAGACATTTGTCACCAACTCCTTACGTACGGTCGTATTTCCTACAGGTTAATTGATACCAGGACCGAGTTATCAGCACAAGGTATTCTTCAGGGACTTTTATCGTCAGTCCACTTGTTTTTGTTCCGTCTTTTTCCGACCGTTTCCACGAAATTCTTCAGCGGTTTCCGAGCATTACTCGTACTATGTTCCATAAGAATCCAGTGCACTCGGTTACTCATCATATCATCATATCATTACGAAAGGTCCCCCTGTTTCATCTCGTCCCAGACAAGCTAAAAATTTCTAAGGAAGAGTTCGGTCATATGTTGGACCTTGATATATTTCGACCTTCTAGCAGTAATTGGTCCTCTCCGCTTCAGCTTATCTCTAAAAAGGGTGAGGGAGTTGGCGTCTGTGCGGGGACTACAGGCAGCTAAATGCTTTGACAGTACTATACAGATATCCCATCCCACACATTCACGATTTTTCAGCATCTTTACATGGTTGTACTGTCTTTCCGAAGATCGATTTAATACATGCCAATTAAAGATATCTCGTCTCTCACCGTTGCAAAGGTCTCTCACCGTTGCAAAGGCCTTCATGGCCGAATGGATTTCACGTTTTGGAGTTCATTTGACCATAACGACTGACAGAGGTCGTCTGTTTGAATCCTGCCTATCTTGTCGACCTTTCTAACATTCTAGGCACCCGACGCATCACACCATATCTGACGGAATGATTGAGCCTTTTCATCATCAATTGAAAGCAGCTCTTCGTGCTTATTCCGAGTCAGAACGTTAGTTGAAAGGTTTACCTGTTGTTTTATTAGGTCTTCAGTCTGCTGCTAAGGATGACTTGGGATATTCGCAGAACTATCTTACGGTTCCCCTCTCACTCTACTTTGTCAAATGGTTTCAGTTACAGCTTCAGACAATCAACATTTTGGATCTAGCAGATTATGTTCATCGATACATGACGGAGCTACCTCCGTCGGTAATGAGGCCACAATCTACTAAGACTTTCGTTCTACCAGATAGTCATATATGGACTCATGTATTCATACATAATGACGCAATTAAAATCCTCTTCAGACA
Organism: Octopus sinensis; assembly: GCF_006345805.1. Lineage (NCBI taxonomy): Eukaryota > Metazoa > Mollusca > Cephalopoda > Octopoda > Octopodidae > Octopus > Octopus sinensis. Next base: position 51,264,946 of record NC_043011.1, read on the forward strand.
TCGTGTATTGAAAGTGAAACCCAAATTTGTGGCGTTGGATATTCAAGGAAAGCACCAGACTGTCAGCATTGATCGATTCAAGCAGGCTTTTACCGATTCGTCTCCCTGTCAGCAAGACTACTCCTTTTTCTACCACATTCAAACCTCCTACGCATACATGTGACACTGGGGGGAAGCACTCCGTCGGTTACGACGACGAGGGTTCCGGTTGATCCCATCAACGGAACAGCCTGCTCGTGAAATTAACGTGTAAGTGGCTGAGCACTCCACAGACACGTGTACCCTTGATGTAGTTCTCGGGGATATTCAGCGTGATACAGAGAGTGACAAGGCCGGCCCTTTGAAATACAGGTACAACAGAAACAGGAAGTAAGAGTGAGAGAAAGTTGTGGTGAAAGAGTACAGCAGGGATCACCACCATCCCCTGCCAGAGCCTCGTGGAGCTTTAGGTGTTTTCGCTCAATAAACACTCACAACGCCCGGTCTGGGAATCGAAACCGCGATCCTATGACCGCGAGTCCGCTGCCCTAACCACTGGGCCATTGCGCCTCCACCACATGTGACACACCGTCCACTGTCACCACACCTGTAAATACACCTACTTCTGACGGAATTACACGAAGCGACAGAAGGGTGCATTGGCTGACAATATATACACACAACACCTATTACTTGTAGCCTCCGTTCACAGAAAGTTATTGTGATTGTCACCAAACTATCTTGTGAGCAAAAATTTTAGTTAACTTTAAAAGCAATGCACAAACAAATGTAAAAAGAAAAAAAAAACGCAAACAAGACAAATATCTGCAATAACATAAACTGAGTTTTAATTCCAACGTAGACTGTTGTGAACTTTTTCCTTCCACAGACAATTTTTTGGCATTGGTTAAATATTCGTTTTGCAGTTGTGTTGTTCTGCTGTTCATTTTTCTCTCTTTTCCTCATAGTTTATTGTTCGTCCCCTGTCTCGAACGACAGGGGACTGACATAACAGTTGATTTCGTCCACATGTAACTCACGAGTTTATCATGTATGCAGACCCCATTTCTACGAATCAGAACTCTTTGTCCACGTGATAGTCTGGTGCGGTGGTTTTCAACCAGGGTTCCGCGGGACCTTAGGGTTCCGCCAGTACAGTCCAGAGGTTCCGCAAGAAGTTACAAAAATGCTAAAATCGACAGTAATTTTTAATTCTCCTGTGCAGATATGTGTGTATAAGACTATTAAATTATTGCACAGGGGTTCCTCGAGCCAGTGGAATGTTTCCTTGGGGTTCCGCTCCAGCAAAAAGTTTGAAAAGCACTGATCTGGTGACAATCACAAGAGCTTACCGTGAATAGACGTTACAAATACTGCATTTAAAGTGCGAGAAAAAGCCAGGGTGAATTCGGTCCCTGGTGAATTCTCCTCACTAATAGCTGGTTTTTTTTTTCACAGCTACATACGAAACTCAGCATGACTCGGACTAACAGCTGTTCTCACTGCTCCATATTTTCAACGCGGCGAGAAGGAAGAAGAATCAAAACGGCAACATGAATTATTCATCGATGTGAAAATCAACCTAGTTATCGAATTTCTGATGAAGATCTTCTGAACCCGTAAAATACGTTATTCACACAAGATTAACTCTACTTGTATTGTTTAAAAACACCTTTGTAATAACGTAGCAATAAACGATGTACACAAAATGACAAATCATTCGTCAGAACCACGCGACACACACACACACACACACACACAACTCTCTTTTATATGTCTTGCAAACAACTCGCACAAGGTGCAGGAGTGGCTGTGTGGTAAGTAGCTTGTTTACCAATCACATCGTTCCGGGTTCAGTCCCACTGCGTGGCACCTTGGGCAAGTGTCTTCTACTATAGCCTCAGGCCGACGAAAGCACTGCGTGGCACCTTGGGCAAGTGTCTTCTACTATAGCCTCAGGCCGACGAAAGCCTTGTGAGTGGATTTGGTAGACGGAAACTGAAAGAAGCCCGTCGTATAAATGTATATATATGTATATATATGCGTGTGTGTGTTTGTGTGTCTGTGTTTGTCCCCCTAGCATTGCTTGACAACCGATGCTGGTGTGTTTATGTCCCCGTTACTTAGCGGTTCGGCAAAAGAGACCGATAGAATAAGTACTGGGCTTACAAAAGAATAAGTCCCGGGGTCGATTTGCTCGACTAAAGGCGGTGCTCCAGCATGGCCACAGTCAAATGACTGAAACAAGTAAAAGAGTAAAAGAGTATGCAAGTGCTACCAGTCAAAAACTCCGCATACCCATGTGAATGTCTGACCAGTGTATTTCTTTTCATCATCTGAGAACAACTCCTCTCTTTAGACAATGCATTTCGAAGTCCCTTTACACCAGTGAATCATGTGTTTTTTGAACACACATCAATAATAGTATTTTTGGGGGCTGATTTCTATAGACAGGTGCTCGTGATCTTGCTAGTTCATCAGTCCGGCAGAGTTAGGGTTAGGGTTTCGACTGAGAAGACACAACGAAGTTGAAACTACGCGGTGTCTGAATGTCCTCTTACACCAGTGAACTGGTAAACCGTGTGTTACAAATATACAATATCTAAAGGGAAAAAGTATTCTCCGTTAACGGAAACCACCAGCGACCAGATATTCACGCTCGAATCTGCCAGAATTATTAAGAATGAATAGATGCGCTATTGTTTGGATTGTCGCTGTTCTGTGGGCACCCCATGAATTATTTATGTCATAAAATAGACTTCCTAAAACGTACACACCTACATACATGCACAAACTCATTCAAACACATACAAACACAAATACATGCACATATGCAAATATATACACTTACACATAAACACTCACACACGTAAAGGCATGCACAAATGCACACAGAATTACATAAGAAAAAAATACACATACATCCGAGTGCATGTGCATATTCAATTCCTAAACTCACATATATTTTCACGTAATAAGTGTCACACATGCATCTACCTACATACACATATACATATACAACTCCCTTATATGTACATGCATTCAAATGAACCAAATACCCCACCTCACGTAATAAGTGTCACACATGCATCTACCTACATACACATATACATATACAACTCCCTTATATGTACATGCATTCAAATGAACCAAATACCCCACCTCACGTAATAAGTGTCACACATACATCTACCTACATACACATATACATATACAACTCCCTTATATGTACATGCATTCAAATGAACCAATACCCCACCTCACGTAATAAGTGTCACACATACATCTACCTACATACACATATACATATACAACTCCCTTATATGTACATGCATTCAAATGATGAACCAAATACCCCACCTCACGTAATAAGTGTCACACATGCATCTACCTACATACACATATACATATACAACTCCCTTATATGTACATGCATTCAAATGAACCAAATACCCCACCTCACGTAATAAGTGTCACACATACATCTACCTACATACACATATACATATACAACTCCCTTATATGTACATGCATTCAATGAACCAAATACCCCCCCTCACGTAATAAGTGTCACACATACATCTACCTACATACACATATACATATACAACTCCCTTATATGTACATGCATCGAAATGAACCAAATACCCCACCTCACGTAATAAGTGTCACACATACATCTACCTACATACACATATACATATACAACTCCCTTATAGTACCTGCATCGAAATGACCAAATACCCCACCTCACGTAATAAGTGTCACACATACATCTACCTACATACACATATACATATACAACTCCCTTATATGTACATACATTCAAATGAACCAAATACCCCACCTCACGTAATAAGTGTCACACATACATCTACCTACATACACATATACATATACAACTCCCTTATATGTACATGCATTCAAATGAACCAAATACCCCCCACCTCACGTAATAAGTGTCACACATACCTCTACCTACATACACATATACATATACAACTCCCTTATATGTACATGCATTCAATGAACCAATACCCCACCTCACGTAATAAGTGTCACACATACATCTACCTCTACATACACATATACATATACAACTCCCTTATATGTACATATATTCAAATGAACCAAATACCCCACCTCACGTAATAAGTGTCACACATACATCTACCTACATACACATATACATATACAACTCCCTTATATGTACATATATTCAAATGAACCAAATACCCCACCTCACGTAATAAGTGTCACACATACCTCTACCTACATACACATATACATATACAACTCCCTTATATGTACATGCATTCAAATGAACCAAATACCCCACCTCACGTAATAAGTGTCACACATACATCTACCTACATACACATATACATATACAACTCCCTTATATGTACATATATTCAAATGAACCAAATACCCCACCTCACGTAATAAGTGTCACACATACATCTACCTACATACACATATACATATACAACTCCCTTATATGTACATGCATTCAAATGAACCAAATACCCCACCTCACGTAATAAGTGTCACACATACATCTACCTACATACACATATACATATACAACTCCCTTATATGTACATATATTCAAATGAACCAAATACCCCCCTCACGTAATAAGTGTCACACATACATCTACCTACATACACATATACATATACAACTCCCTTATGTACATGCATTCAAATGAACCAAATACCCCACCTCACGTAATAAGTGTCACACATACATCTACTACCTACATACACATATACATATACAACTCCCTTATATGTACATGCATTCAAATGAACCAAATACCCCACCTCACGTAATAAGTGTCACACATGCATCTACCTACATACACTATACATATACAACTCCCTTATATGTACATGCATTCAAATGAACCAAATACCCCACCTCACGTATAAGTGTCACACATACATCTACCTACATACACATATACATATACAACTCCCTTATATGTACATGCATTCAAATGAACCAAATACCCCCCTCACGTAATAAGTGTCACACATACATCTACCTACATACACATATACATATACAACTCCCTTATATGTACATGCATCGAAATGAACCAAATACCCCACCTCACGTAATAAGTGTCACACATACATCTACCTACATACACATATACATATACAACTCCCTTATATGTACATGCATCGAAATGAACCAAATACCCCACCTCACGTAATAAGTGTCACACATACATCTACCTACATACACTATACATATACAACTCCCTTATATGTACATACATTCAAATGAACCAATACCCCACCTCACGTAATAAGTGTCACACTACATCTACCTACATACACTATACATATACAACTCCCTTATATGTACATGCATTCAAATGAACCAAATACCCCACCTCACGTAATAAGTGTCACACATACCTCTACCTACATACACATATACATATACAACTCCCTTATATGTACATGCATTCAAATGAACCAATACCCCACCTCACGTAATAGTGTCACACATACATCTACCTACATACACATATACATACAACTCCCTTATATGTACATATATTCAAATGAACCAAATACCCCACCCCACTCACGTAATAAGTGTCACATATACCTCTACCTACATACACATATACATATACAACTCCCTTATATGTACATGCATTGAAATGAACCAAATACCCCACCTCACGTAATAAGTGTCACACATACATCTACCTACATACACATATACATATACAACTCCCTTAATGTACATGCATTCAAATGAACCAAATACCCCACCTCACGTAATAAGTGTCACACATACATCTACCTACATACACATATACATATACAACTCACTCCCTTATATGTACATGCATTCAAATGAACCAAATACCCCACCTCACGTAATAAGTGTCACACATACCTCTACCTACATACACATATACATATACAACTCCCTTATATGTACATGCATTCAAATGAACCAAATACCCCACCTCACGTAATAAGTGTCACACATGCATCTACCTACATACACATATACATATACAACTCCCTTATATGTACATGCATTCAAATGAACCAAATACCCCACCTCACGTAATAAGTGTCACACATACCTCTACCTACATACACATATACATATACAACTCCCTTATATGTACATGCATTCAAATGAACCAAATACCCCACCTCACGTAATAAGTGTCACACATGCATCTACCTACATACACATATACATATACAACTCCCTTATATGTACATGCATTCAAATGAACCAAATACCCCACCTCACGTAATAAGTGTCACACATACATCTACCTACATACACATATACATATACAACTCCCTTATATGTACATGCATTCAAATGAACCAAATACCCCACCTCACGTAATAAGTGTCACACATGCATCTACCTACATACACATATACATATACAACTCCCTTATATGTACATGCATTCAAATGAACCAAATACCCCACCTCATGTAATAAGTGTCACACATACATCTACCTACATACATATATATACAACTCCCTTATATGTACATGCATTCAAATGAACCAAATACCCCACCTCAACGTAATAAGTGTCAACATACATCTACCTACATACACATATACATATACAACTCCCTTATATGTACATGCATTCAAATGAACCAAATACCCCACCTCACGTAATAAGTGTCACACATACATCTACCTACATACACATATACATATACAACTCCCTTATATGTACATGCATTCAAATGAACCAAATACCCCACCTCACGTAATAAGTGTCACACATACATCTACCTACATACACATATACATATACAACTCCCTTATATGTACATGCATTCAAATGAACCAAATACCCCACCTCACGTAATAAGTGTCACACATACATCTACCTACATACACATATACATATACAACTCCCTTATATGTACATGCATTCAAATGAACCAAATACCCCACCTCACGTAATAAGTGTCACACATGCATCTACCTACATACACATATACATATACAACTCCCTTATATGTACATGCATTCAAATGAACTAAATACCCCACCTCACGTAATAAGTGTCACACATACATCTACCTACATACACATATACATATACAACTCCCTTATATGTACATGCATTCAAATGAACCAAATACCCCACCTCACGTAATAAGTGTCACACATACATCTACCTACATACACATATACATAACAACTCCCTTATATGTACATGCATTCAAATGAACCAAATACCCCACCTCACGTAATAAGTGTCACACATACATCTACCATACACATATACATATACAACTCCCTTATATGTACATGCATTCAAATGAACCAATACCCCACCTCACGTAATAAGTGTCACACATACATCTACCTACATACACATATACATATACAACTCCCTTATATGTACATGCATTCAAATGAACCAAATACCCCACCTCACGTAATAAGTGTCACACATACATCTACCTACATACACATATACATATACAACTCCCTTATATGTACATGCATTCAAATGAACCAAATACCCCACCTCACGTAATAAGTGTCACACATGCATCTACCTACATACACATATACATATACAACTCCCTTATATGTACATACATTCAAATGAACCAAATACCCCACCTCACGTAATAAGTGTCACACATACATCTACCTACATACACATATACATATACAACTCCCTTATATGTACATATATTCAAATGAACCAAATACCCCACCTCACGTAATAAGTGTCACACATACATCTACCTACATACACATATACATATACAACTCCCTTATATGTACATACATTCAAATGAACCAAATACCCCACCTCACGTAATAAGTGTCACACATACATCTACCTACATACACATATACATATACAACTCCCTTATATGTACATGCATTCAAATGAACCAATACCCCCCTCACGTAATAAGTGTCACACATGCATCTACCTACATACACATATACATATACAACTCCCTTATATGTACATGCATTCAAATGAACCAAATACCCCACCTCACGTAATAAGTGTCACACATACATCTACCTACATACACATATAATATACAACTCCCTTATATGTACATATATTCAAATGAACCAAATACCCCACCTCACGTAATAAGTGTCACACATACCTCTACCTACATACACATATACATATACAACTCCCTTATATGTACATGCATTCAAATGAACCAAATACCCCACCTCACGTAAAAGTGTCACACATACATCTACCTACATACACATATACATATACAACTCCTTATATGTACATATATTCAAATGAACCAAATACCCCACCTCACGTAATAAGTGTCACACATACATCTACCTACATACACATATACATATACAACTCCCTTATATGTACATGCATTCAAATGAACCAAATACCCCACCTCACGTAATAAGTGTCACACATACATCTACCTACATACACATATACATATACAACTCCCTTATATGTACATATATTCAAATAAACCAAATACCCCACCTCACGTAATAAGTGTCACACATACATCTACCTACATACACATATACATATACAACTCCCTTATATGTACATGCATTCAAATGAACCAAATACCCCACCTCACGTAATAAGTGTCACACATACATCTACCTACTACACATATACATATACAACTCCTTATATGTACATATATTCAAATGAACCAAATACCCCATCACTCACGTAATAAGTGTCACACATACATCTACCTACACATACACATATACATATACAACTCCCTATATGTACATGCATTCAAATGAACCAAATACCCCACCTCACGTAATAAGTGTCACACATGCATCTACCTACATACAAATATACATATACAACTCCCTTATATGTACATGCATTCAAATGAACCAAATACCCCACCTCACGTAATAAGTGTCACACATACATCTACCTACATACACATATACATATACAACTCCCTTATATGTACATGCATTCAAATGAACCAAATACCCCACCTCACGTAATAAGTGTCACACATACATCTACCTACATACACATATACATATACAACTCCCTTATATGTACATGCATCGAAATGAACCAAATACCCCACCTCACGTAATAAGTGTCACACATACATCTACCTACATACACATATACATATACAACTCCCTTATATGTACATGCATCGAAATGAACCAAATATCCCACCTCACGTAATAAGTGTCACACATACATCTACCTACATACACATATACATATACAACTCCCTTATATGTACATACATTCAAATGAACCAAATACCCCACCTCACGTAATAAGTGTCACACATACATCTACCTACATACACATATACATATACAACTCCCTTATATGTACATGCATTCAAATGAACCAAATACCCCACCTCACGTAATAAGTGTCACACATACCTCTACCTACATACACATATACATATACAACTCCCTTATATGTACATGCATTCAAATGAACCAAATACCCCACCTCACGTAAAAAGTGTCACACATACATCTACCTACATACACATACATATACAACTCCCTTATATGTACATATATTCAATGAACCAAATACCCCACCTCACGTAATAAGTGTCACACATACCTCTACCTACATACACATATATAATGTACAACTCCCTTATATGTACATGCATTCAAATGAACCAAATACCCCACCTCACGTAATAAGTGTCACACATACATCTACCTACATACACATATACATATACAACTCCCTTATATGTACATGCATTCAAATGAACCAAATACCCCACCTCACGTAATAAGTGTCCACATACATCTACCTACATACACATATACATATACAACTCCCTTATATGTACATGCATTCAAATGAACCAAATACCCCACCTCACGTAATAAGTGTCACACATACCTCTACCTACATACACATATACATATACAACTCCCTATATGTACATGCATTCAAATGAACCAACTATCATTCCCAACACCCCACCTCACGTAATAAGTGTCACACATGCATCTACCTACATACACATATACATATACAACTCCCTTATATGTACATGCATTCAAATGAACCAAATACCCCACCTCACGTAATAAGTGTCACACATACATCTACCTACATACACATATACATATACAACTCCCTTATATGTACATGCATTCAAATGAACCAAATACCCCACCTCACGTAAAGTGTCACACATGCATCTACCTACATACACATATACATATACAACTCCCTTATATGTACATGCATTCAAATGAACCAAATACCCCACCTCACGTAATAAGTGTCACACATACATCTACCTACATACACATATACATATACAACTCCCTTATATGTACATGCATTCAAATGAACCAAATACCCCACCTCACGTCATGTAAGGTCACACATACATCTACCTACATACACATATACATATACAACTCCTTATATGTACATGCATTCAAATGAACCAAATACCCCACCTCACGTAATAAGTGTCACACATACATCTACCTACATACACATATACATATACAACTCCCTTATATGTACATATATTCAAATGAACCAAATACCCCACCTCACGTAATAAGTGTCACACATACCTCTACCTACATACACATATACATATACAACTCCCTATATGTACATGCATTCAATGAACCAAATACCCCACCTCACGTATAAGTGTCACACATACATCTACCTACATACACAATATACATATACAACTCCCTATATGTACATGCATTCAAATGAACCAAATACCCCACCTCACGTAATAAGTGTCACACATGCATCTACCTACATACACATATACATATACAACTCCCTTATATGTACATGCATTCAAATGAACTAAATACCCCACCTCACGTAATAGTGTCACACATACATCTACCTACATACACATATACATATACAACTCCCTTATGTACATGCATTCAAATGAACCAAATACCCCACCTCACGTAATAAGTGTCACACATACATCTACCTACATACACATATACATATACAACTCCCTTATATGTACATGCATTCAAATGAACCAAATACCCCACCTCACGTAATAAGTGTCACACATAATCTATACCTACATACACATATACATATACAACTCCCTTATATGTACATGCATTCAAATGAACCAAATACCCCACCACCTCACGTAATAAGTGTCACACATACATCTACCTACATACACATATACATATACAACTCCCTTATATGTACATGCATTCAAATGAACCAAATACCCCACCTCACGTAATAAGTGTCACACATACATCTACCTACATACCATATACATATACAACTCCCTTATATGTACATGCATTCAAATGAACCAAATACCCCACCTCACGTAATAAGTGTCACACATCATCTACCTACATACACATATACATATACAACTCCCTTATATGTACATGCATTCAAATGAACCAAATACCCACCTCACGTAATAAGTGTCACACATGCATCTACCTACACACACATATACATATACAACTCCCTTATACGTACATGCATTCAAATGAACCAAATACCCCACCTCACGTAATAAGTGTCACACATACATCTACCTACATACACATATACATATACAACTCCCTTATATGTACATGCATTCAATGAACCAAATACCCCACCTCACGTAATAAGTGTCACACATGCATCTACCTACATACACATATACATATACAACTCCCTTATATGTACATGCATTCAAATGAACCAAATACCCCACCTCACGTAATAAGTGTCACACATACATCTACCTACATACAGATATACATATACAACTCCCTTATATGTACATGCATTCAAATGAACCAAATACCCCACCTCACGTAATAAGTGTCACACATACATCTACCTACATACACATATACATATACAACTCCCTTATATGTACATGCATTCAAATGAACCAAATACCCCACCTCACGTAATAAGTGTCACACATGCATCTACCTACATACACATATACATATACAACTCCCTTATATGTACATGCATTCAAATGAACCAATACCCCACCTCACGTAATAAGTGTCACACATACATCTACCTACATACACATATACATATACAACTCCCTTATATGTACATGCATTCAAATGAACCAAATACCCCACCTCACGTAATAAGTGTCACACATGCATCTACCTACATACACATATACATATACAACTCCCTTATATGTACATGCATTCAAATGAACCAAATACCCCACCTCACGTAATAAGTGTCACACATGCATCTACCTACATACACATATACATATACAACTCCCTTATATGTACATGCATTCAAATGAACCAAATACCCCACCTCACGTAATAAGTGTCACACATGCATCTACCTACATACACATATACATATACAACTCCCTTATATGTACATATATTCAAATGAACCAAATACCCCACCTCACGTAATAAGTGTCACACATGCATCTACCTACATACACATATACATATACAACTCCCTTATATGTACATATATTCAAACGAACCAAATACCCCACCTCACGTAATAAGTGTCACACATACATCTACCTACATACACATATACATATACAACTCCCTTATATGTACATGCATTCAAATGAACCAAATACCCCACCTCACGTAATAAGTGTCACACATACCTCTACCTACATACACATATACATATACAACTCCCTTATGTACATATATTCAAATGAACCAAACCCCACCCCACCTCACTTAATAAGTGTCACACATACATCTACCTACATACACATATACATATACAACTCCCTTATATGTACATATATTCAAATGAACCAATACCCCCCCACCTCACGTATAAGTGTCACACATGCATCTACCTACATACACATATACATATACAACTCCCTTATATGTACATATATTCAAACGAACCAAATACCCCACCTCACGTAATAAGTGTCACACATACATCTACCTACATACACATATACATATACAACTCCCTTATATGTACATATTCAAATGAACCAAATACCCCACCTCACGTAATAAGTGTCACACATACCTCTACCTACATACACATATACATATACAACTCCCTTATATGTACATATATTCAAATGAACCAAATACCCCACCTCACGTAATAAGTGTCACACATACCTCTACCTACATACACATATACATATACAACTCCCTTATATGTACATATATTCAAATGAACCAAATACCCCACCTCACGTAATAAGTGTCACACATACCTCTACCTACATACACATATACATATACAACTCCCTTATATGTACATATATTCAAATGAACCAAATACCCCCCCTCACGTAATAAGTGTCACACATACCTCTACCTACATACACATATACATATACAACTCCTTATATGTACATATATTCAAATGAACCAAATACCCCACCTCACGTAATAAGTGTCACACATACCTCTACCTACATACACATATACATATACAACTCCCTTATATGTACATATATTCAAATGAACCAAATACCCCACCACACGTAAGTGTCACACATACATCTACCTACATACACATATACATATACAACTCCCTTATATGTACATATATTCAAATGAACCAAATACCCCACCTCACGTAATAAGTGTCACACATACATCTACCTACATACACATATACATATACAACTCCTTATATGTACATATATTCAAATGAACCAAATACCCCACCTCACGTAATAAGTGTCACACATGCATCTACCTACATACACATATACATATACAACTCCCTTATATGTACATGCATTCAAATGAACCAAATACCCCACCTCACGTAATAAGTGTCACACATACATCTACCCTACACACATATACATATACAACTCCCTTATATGTACATGCATTCAAATGAACCAAATACCCCACCTCACGTAATAAGTGTCACACATACATCTACCTACATACACATATACATATACAACTCCCTATATGTACATATATTCAAATGAACCAAATACCCCACCTCACGTAATAAGTGTCACACATGCATCTACCTACATACACATATACATATACAACTCCCTTATATGTACATGCATTCAAATGAACCAAATACCGCACCGCTTCCCCAGTTTTATTTACATTTGGTAGAGAATAGAAGCGGAGATTAAGACAGTAGAAGAGCTGAAGGCAATGAGTGGAAAAGAAAAGGTGGAAGAAGATAGTAATGAAGAATGCAGACGGTAAAGGTGGCGGAAGAGATGGAAATAAAGGAAGGAAACAGTGGGGAGGAGGGCGAAGCTTGAGGCTGGCAGTTGGTTTTCTCTTTGTCTTTGTCTTTCCAAACTTCGTTTGATTTTCAAAACTTTGGCCTTGGATTACATGGTGAATGGTATGTTGTTGACTGGGCTGTAGCGCAGAAGGTAGGAAGGGGTTTATGTTTGGTTTGTCAAACACTATTGACCTCGAAGGGGCCTGGTGGTGAAGTAGTTACAGTAGTTATAGTGGTGGTCGTCGTCGTGGTAGATGTTGTGGCAATAGTTATAGTGGTGTTGGCGAAGGTTGTTACTGTTTGGCTCCATGACAATGTTGGAAGACGTTCCACCCATGATTATCCAATCTTTATATAAGACTGTCTAGAAGGAAATTATCTAATATTCACCCTTACCTTTTTTTTATGAAAATAGAGTAATATGATTTGAGAGCAGTTTGGCGACTATTTCTAACAGGTCGAGCTACCAGAAAATATTGGTTTCAAATTTTAGCACAAGGCCAGCAGTTTCGGACGAGAGGGCAAATCGATTACATCGACTCCAGTGTTCAACTGGTATTTATTTTATTGACCCCGAAAGTATGAAAGGCAACGTCGACCTCGGCGGAATTTGAACTCAGACGGACAAAATACCGCTTACCGTTTCGCCCGATGTGCAAACGATTCTGCCAGCCCACTGCCTTAGAGCTCTAAGAGAAGATTACGATGTTGATTGCAATAGTTCTAGTGGTGTTGCGACGGAGTAGCACTGGTGGTTGTGTTGGTGGTGGTTGTACTAGTGGTAGGGCTGTTTTAGTAGCATTATAAACACCCGGGCAAATCAATGCCTCGGGAAAATCAATGCTCTGGGCCCTATAATGTTTTTTATTGACAGCAACACATAGATTAGAATTGGGACCCCTAGACCTGTGAGGGCCCCTAGGCAACTGCCCAATGTGCCCATCCGTTAAGGCAGCACTGAGTGGTGGCGATGGTGATTGTTATGATATTCTTAATGCTTTTCTTTATGTGATTTGATCATGAAAGAAGAGACTGTGTCCATAGCTTTTGCAGGACCCCAACCTAGCCTCCAAGACCAACGAAATATTGTAGAAATATAGGTTGATGGTCAAAATTCTGGGATGAAAGGACTGGGAGTAAATTGAGGCCAGTTCTGATCAGTCTAACCCATGACATCCATGTGTAACCCACAGAACAGTTTTTCTAGATTGGTAAGTATACCTAGTAACCAGATTGGTTACTCTGGTATATTTACTACGTATGCTATACTTACTCTGGTATACTTCGAAAGTGCTATACTTCTACTGGATTACTTACCATGTGGTATAGGAACTATATGGTATTCTTACAACGTAGTATTCTTACGAGGTTGGGCTGAAAAGTTCAGGGCTAAGTTTAATTTCCAACATAGTCTTCCTCAGTCTTGCAGTGCATGGAATTTTTGAACGGCCTAGGCGACCGAGGCCGTAGGTACTCGGAGTGCACAGGCAGTCCAATATGGCCTCCGCAGGTGGCTGCGGAGGTAATAGAGCATAAAAATTCTGTCAAGGGTCATAGCGACCTTTGACAAGAAAGAGTTTGCTTTCCTCTTCACGGGCCCCGACTTGTCGGTGCAGAGTTGCCTACAGGCGGCAAGTCAACTTGCTTGGGGGCTCCGATGAGGAGGATTGACCTTCAGTTTATTGATTTGTATTGATATTTTGATATTTGTATTCGAGGGCTTGTTGGTTGGTGGGCGCCGACATCTCTCTCATTTTTATCATTATGTTTCCATTCCATCTCATTTTGTCTACGTCCAGCCCACAAGCTTCTTACTATGTGCAATGCCCTTGTGGCAAATTATATGAAATAAAGAAGCTACCATCATATTGATAACAGAAAACCAACAGCAGCAGACATTACGTCATCATCACTGTGATACTGGTTCCCAGCCAAGTGCTTTTTCATCTTGTGGAGAAGATGATTGTCTGATGGAACGAAATCAGGAGAATAGGAAGACTGATCGACCAGTTCAAAGCCAGAGTCACGCACAGCAGCAATTGAAAGCAAAGACTCGTGTGCTGGAGTATTGTCCTGATGAAACAAGATTCCTTTCGTCAGATTTCCTGGCTGCTTGGTCGTGACAGACTTCCGTAACAGCCTCAGCAAGTTCACATGGTACTCTCCATTGATGATGTGGCCCTTTTGAAGATAGTCAAATACAATACCTTTTGCATCCCCCAAATTGAGGTCATCAGCTTTCTTGCGTATGAAACGACCTTGGACTTTTTTGGAGCAGGTGATGAGTGGTGTTTCCATTGCGTGGATTGTCTCTTTATTTCTGGCTCAAAGTGATGGAGTCAATACTTATCCTGGGTTATGAAACATTGAAGGGAATCAGCTGGATCTGCTTCAAAAAAATGACAGATTTTGCCATGGTGTGATCAGCTTGGTGCGCTCTTGATTTGCTGTCTGAAGACATGACGCCTACTGAGCAGAAACGTTCGTCATATCACGTTCGTCGTGCAGAATATT
The DNA here is from genome assembly GCF_006345805.1 of Octopus sinensis. Lineage (NCBI taxonomy): Eukaryota > Metazoa > Mollusca > Cephalopoda > Octopoda > Octopodidae > Octopus > Octopus sinensis. The sequence goes on from NC_043011.1 coordinate 51,281,704, forward strand.
GTCAACTCTCTCACAGGATATGCTTATTAGCATTGGCTATTTGATTTATAGTCATCCATCAGCATGTGGTGAACATGATCAATGTTTTTCTTGGTGGTGCCTGTTGTAGGACTTCCAGACCTTGGGTTGCCTTCAAAACTCTCTGTTCCCCTCGCAAATTCAGCAGCCCACTTTCGCATTATTGATAAAGCTGGAACATCATCCTCTAATGTAGCCACCTTGTCATCATAAATGTCGTTGGGGGCTAAACTCTTTCTTCTTTTTTTTTTTGCAAGTACTTGATAACAGCACGATGTCAAATTTTGTCCATTTTCCAGAGAAGTCGCCACTAGTTACTTTTAAAGCCTTCTTTGAACATTCGGATGTGAGTTTACCCAGAAAGAAACAATGCAGTTATTAATAAGAAAGATCGAAATTAATACATGAACAATTTCACAGTTCTAGCGCCACTCCTTCATGGTAACTTTTCAGCGAACCTTCGTACTCGGGTATACTTACTATGTTGAATACTGACAATGTGGTATACTTACTCTGGTATAGTTACTTCGTGGCATACTTACTCTGGTATAGTTACTTCGTGGCATACTTACTCTGGTATACTTACTATGTGGTATTCGTTCTCTGGTATATTTACTACGTGGTATTTTTTCTCTGGTATACTAACTATGTGGCATACTTACTCTGGTATACTTCCCATGTGGTATTCTTGCTCTGGTATACCTACTATGTGATATATTACTCTGGTATATTTATTATGTGGTATATTACTCTGGTACACTTAGTACGTGGTATACTTATTCTGGTATAATTACTATGTGGCATAATTACTCTGGTATACTTACTATGTGGTATACTTATTATATAGTACACTTACAACGGTATACATACTATGTGGTATACTTACTATATAGTATACTTACTATATAGCATACTTATAATATAGTATACTTACTATATAGTATACTTACTATGTGATATACTCATCCTGTGGTATACTTACTATGTTGTATATCTATTATAGTATACTTAATATATGGTGTATTTATTATGGTGACGTTACTGTGTGGGATACTTTTATGTTTTCGTATAGCTAGAAAGCACAATACGCTCTGTCATGCAGTGGCAAGTCCGAAGAGAGGCGACATGATAGTCTGTACGTATTGCATATACCAGATATGCAAGTAATGGCATTGGACATTTTCGGGATCTTTTGCTTGTACTTGAGATCATAGCGATCCCACACTCCCCAGCCAGTAACTTATATTTACACTGGATATCTAGCCTTGGCTTGTCTCTAGCTCAGTTCACTAGGGTGGAGAGGGATTCTGGGGTTCTGTGTAAGTCTCGTTGGACCTAGAAGTTTAGGTTGTGCAATCGCCAGCGAGGCGACTATGCAATGTTGCCTGCTTGAATAGAAAGACGCCGAGGCGAGCATAGAAGCACGGGTATTGGCTAACATTTCACGTGTGCAATGGTCAGTGGTGGCCTTCCTCGGTCGACCACTGTATCTACAAATGTTTAAAAATAGACTGGAGACTGTAGAGAATACAATACGTTCAGACTGTCAATTCGCATCTCTTCGGACTTGTATGTTAAGCATTTTGCTTGGGCACGGTACCGATTCTGCCTGCTTTCCACCTCATACTAGTATATACAACGCAAAAACGGTCTGCATAATACGATATTTAATAAAATTCTAGAATGTATTCTTTCTGTGCGGCCCAGACGTTGGCTCCCTCTGCCTGAAAAAGATGTGCTGTCAGCAATGTCACAGCCAAATAATTGACACCAGCAGATAATGGAGCGTTTTCCTACATGAGTTATTTCCCTTTAACTACATCAGCGAGTTGTGTCCATGATGGCTGTCAACGGTCACACACGCACACAAACAAGCTAACACAAGGACAGCGTGACAGGAGCAGAGTATAATAAGTGATAAAGGCAACGAACTGACAAAATTGTTTGACTGTCAGGGTATTATAGTATTTATTCCGCCGATCTGTGTTCAAACCATCTACTGTAGTTCTGGGGAAAGGGTACTGTCAATTATATTGACTCTAGGGTGCGACTGGTACTATTATCAATTCCAAAAGGATGAAAGGCAATGTCGACCTCCGAGGAATTTGAACTCAGAAGGAAAAGCTAGAAGAAATGTCGCAAAGCATTTTGTTATAACGACACCGAAATGGCGAAAGGGAAGGTACAAGCCTCGAGGTCGATCCCTCTTTTTATCTACTGGGTTTTTCCGGTTGAATGTATTTAACAAAAAGGCAATCAAGGGACAGGTCAAATAAAGCAAGAGGAAGATTTTGTGTGCGTGTGTGTGTGCGGCGTGTGTGTGTGTGTGTGTGTGTATGTGTGTGTTACAAGCCTTAACAGCTTTCTGTTTCCTTCCTTCTCTATTTAGTGAGTTAATGTCCCACGTTGTAAGCAACGAAATACATTATTTTTCACATGCTTTTGTAACCACTGAGACGAAACAACTAATGGGACCTGAGACGAACTGCTTTTGTTGTTCAGCTGACGATCCATAACAAATACAATAGACTAGACATTTTAAATCAAACATCGATAAATCTATTTTATTTTATAATTCAAACAATAATATTTCAAATAGTAGTCAACGATGAACAGCAAGGACTAAGTTTCTGGCTGGTTAAGAACTCGCTCTAGTTCCTTTCCTTCACAATTCATTTGCAATGTTAATTAGCTACATAAGGACATTAGATGTCGCAATATCACATTTCCTTCGTTGTTGAGCCGTGATTTACGTGTAATAAAAAAAAAAATTATTAATTTCTTACAAAACGTCTTAAAACCAATTTGCTCTGAATAGGAAATGTTTATTAAAAAGATATTAAAACCCGCTGTTGGATGCTTTTCGTCCGCTACCGATATACTTCTGTACTTTTTAGCACTAAACATCAATATGAAATGCTTTTTCAAGACGAATACCGCAGTGCT